>NC_086452.1:86062048-86329548 GCF_028390025.1 Pseudophryne corroboree
TGCGTGTGACATCACGCAACCACTGCGGCCCGCCCACCCAACAGTCCAGACACGCCTCCATTGTTCGGACAGTGCCCCACCAACGGCGTTCTAATGCCGTTGGCACGCCCCCTCCCGCCCCGCGACTGCCTCTGCCTGTCACTCAGGCGATCGCACCAGTGAGATGCTTTCTCATCTCACTGGCTGCACATGCACAGTGCACCACCGCGCGAGCGTACTGCGCATAGTAATTCAGACAGCAATCCCTGCCGATGCAGCAATGCAGTCTGAATTACCCCCATTGTCCCTCGCAGTATTGCGGTGACCCATTGTAGCCTATGGGCTATGGATCGCGAAAAGTAGATACGGCTGGGTTCCCTGGGAACCCTCCGCTGGAAATGCCTCTGTGCATTGCGGTCACCCCCACAGCTACCATAATCTTTTGATTGCGATAGCCTATTGTAGCCTATGGGCTACGGATCACGAAAAGTAAATCCGTCTGGGTTCCCTGGGAACCCTCCATCTGAAATGCCTCTGTGCACGCATGCACAGGGGGCCTAATTCAGATCTGTTCGCTCGCTATTTTTTGCAGCGCTGCGAACAGATAGACGCCGCCTATTGGGGAGTGTACTTAAGCTCTGCAAGTGTACAAACGCGTGTGCAGCCGCCTTGTACAAAAACAGCTCGTGCAGTTTCTGAGTAGCTCTGATCTTACTCTTCCGCTGCGATCACTTCAGCCTATTCGAGCCCGGAATTGACGTCTGACACCCGCCCTGCAAACGCTTTGACACGCCTGCGTGTTTCCAACCACTCCCAGAAAACGATCAGTTGCCCCCCATAAACGCCCTCTTCCTGTCAATCTCCTTGCGAACGGCTGTGCAAATGGTTTCTTCTCTAGAACCAGTGCACAACAATGATCCGCTTTGTAACCGTACGGCGCGCCTGTGCATTGCGGCGCATACACATGCGCAGTAGTTACCTGATCGATGGGCAGCGAAAAACGCTAGCGAGCGAACAGATCTGAATTAGGCCCAGGATCCCTGTCCCTGCGGGTGCCAGGTGATACATTCACACATATTGCAATGCGATTCTGGGTGTTAAGATCCAATCCAGATCGCATTATATGCAACCCTTGATAAATGGGCCCCTGAGTTAAAATGTATTTTTCCATCAAACCATAACAACACAAAATAAGGTGTGTGATTGGCCCGGCTAGAGGGGGAGGTTTGGAGGCCGGCTTTTTTTTTTTTTTTTTTTAACATTTTAATTTTTTGTGTCCTACTATATTTTTCCATAACACAATAATAACAGAAAGCAGAGTAGGCCTATCGTGGGTTAAACTACGAGGCTATATGGGGGGATTGTGTGAGATACACAGTTTATTTTTATCCAGTTAGGTTTTTTTAGGGATGGGGTTCTAGGCTTTGCTGTACCAGAGGTGACACTGTCTGTGTAGTCACATTGCTCATTTCTTTTTATTATAAAAGAATCATTTATTATAAATATTTCTATTATTTGAATAAAGTTGGTGTTTAAATGTTTTTGCTGTCAATTGTCTTTCTTCCTTTACTTAGTTTCTCCAGGCCTTTATTTCTCCCTCTCTAGCTTTTGTTCTTTATGCTGCTCCCTGTACTCCTTATCTGTTCTTCCTATTCTCCCTGTCCTCCTTGTTTTGGTGAACCAGCATGCAGCGCCCCCACTGCCAGAACGCAGCGACATGGGACCGCAACATGCTGTGTCTTGCTGGATGCGGCCAGCACTATTGCTCCCGGGGGCTATGGCTATTTTAGTCAGCACTCCTTTTCCGTCCATTTCGGGGGTGTTCCGCGGCGGATGCGTGACATCACATGCAGCCGCTACATCCCGGGACGCGGCGGTTAGCCCCCTGCCAGCGCGCAGGAGCTTCGCTGGCAGGGAGCTACTCAGAGGGTGCAAAAGCATCGCCGCTGTGTGATGCTTTTGCACCCTTGTGTGTGTGTGTGTGTGTGTGTGGGGGGGGGGGGGGGGGTAGGGTGACGCCCAGCACAGGGCTAGTCCGCCCTGCATGTCTGAGAAACTGATTGTAGATGTGCTAAATTTAGCACATCTACCATCAGATCTGATTTAGGCCCATACGGGGTAATTCAGACCTGATCGTAGCAGCAAATTTGTTAGTAGTTGGTTAAAACCATGGGGGTCATTCCGAGTTGTTCGCTCGCAAGCGGATTTTAGCAGATTTGCTCATGCTAAGCCGCCGCCTACTGGGAGTGAATCTTAGCATCTTAAAATTGCGAACGATGTATTCGCAATATTGCGATTACACACCTCGTAGCAGTTTCTGAGTAGCTTCAAACTTACTCGGCATCTGCGATCAGTTCAGTGCTTGTCGTTCCTGGTTTGACGTCACAAACACACCCAGCGTTCGCCCAGACACTCCCCCGTTTCTCCAGCCACTCCTGCGTTTTTTCCGGAAACGGTAGCGTTTTTTTCCCACACGCCCATAAAACGGCCTGTTTCCGCCCAGTAACACCCATTTCCTGTCAATCACATTACGATCGCCAGAACGATGAAAAAGCCGTGAGTAAAATTCCTAAGTGCATAGCAATTTTACTTGGCGCAGTCGCAGTGCGGACATTGCGCATGCGCATTAAGCGGAAAATCGCTGCGATGCGAAGATTTTTACCGAGCGAACAACTCGGAATGACCCCCCATGTGCACTGCAGGTGGGCAGATATAACGGGTTCACTATGGCTGGCCGGCGGTCGGGCTCCCGGCGACCAGCATCCCGGCGCCGGGAGCCCGACCGCCGGCTTACCGACAGCTTGGCGAGCGCAAATGAGCCCCTTGCGGGCTCGCTGCGCTCGCCACGCTACGGGCACGGTGGCGCGCTACGCGCGCCACACTATTTTATTCTCCCTCTATGGGAGTCGTGGACCCCCACGAGGGAAAATAAGTGTCGGTATGCCGGCTGTCGGGCTCCCGGCGCCGGTATACTGAGCGCCGGGAGCCCGACCGCCGGCAAACAGAAGACCACCCGATATAACATGTGCAGAGAGAGTTAGATTTGGGTGGGTTATGTTGTTTCTGTGCAGGGTAAATACTGGCTGCTTTAATTTTACACTGCAATTTAGATTTCAGTTTGAACACACCCCACCCAAATCTAACTCTCTCTGCATGTTACATCTGCCCCACCTGCAGTACACATAGGCCCTCATTCCGAGTTGTTCGCTCGCTAGCTGCTTTTAGCAGAATTGCACACGCTAGGCCGCCGCCCTCAGGGAGTGTATCTTAGCTTAGCAGAATAGCGAGCGAAAGATTACCAGAATTGCTACTAAATAATTCCTTGCAGTTTCTGAGTAGCCCCAGACCTACTCACAAATTGCGATCAGCTCGGTCCGTTTAGTTCTTGCTTTGACGTCACAAACACGCCCTGCGTTCGGCCAGACACTCCCCCGTTTCTCCAGACACTCCCGCGTTTCTCCAGACACTCCCGCGGTTTTCCCTGACACGCCTGCGTTTTTTAGCACACTCCTGGAAAACGCTCAGTTGCCACCCAGAAACGCCCCTTTCCTGTCAATCATTCACCGATCAGCAGTGCGACTGAATAGCGCCGCAGGATCCACAGCAAAACTTCTACGTTTTTAGTTAAATAACTAAGCGCATGCATGCCTTGCGCATGCGCAATTAGCAACAAATCGCAGCATAGCGAAAATCGTCAATGAGCGAACAACTCGGAATGGCCACCATGGTTTTGCCCAACTGCTAACAAATTTGCTGCTGCGATCAGGTCTGAATTACCCCATAGTTTGGTGCAATGGGTGATTTGGTGTAATAGGTAATTTGGTATAATGGGTGATTTTGATCATTGTATGGATTGGTTATAAGTGGGAAATACTATCTTTGTACTTGTTTTGTGATCATTCAGTCCAAAATATGTAACTGCAATGTGGAAAATTTGCAAACTATTTCAATGGACTAAAATGACAGTGTAACTTGGAGGTGTCCCCCTCACTTGTGAGAGTTCCTATATTACTGTACACATAAATTGGGTAATTGTTTTTCATCCTCTATCAATGTGTCATTAATCCACAATTTAAATGGAATTCTGACTGGGCGTCCA
This sequence comes from Pseudophryne corroboree, assembly GCF_028390025.1. Taxonomy (NCBI): domain Eukaryota; kingdom Metazoa; phylum Chordata; class Amphibia; order Anura; family Myobatrachidae; genus Pseudophryne; species Pseudophryne corroboree. The sequence continues at coordinate 86,066,127 of NC_086452.1, forward strand.
GCTGTGGGTAACAAACAATTACTGAGTTACAATTTTGAATACATGTAAGAAAATTCATAAGACAAAGTGGCTGAATTTAGGTGCCTGCCTATCTCAAAACTTTCCCAAGGGTTATTAACACACGCGCATGCAGGGGGGGGGGGGGGGGGGGGTTTCCAAGTACCTAGAAACCCCCCGGCCGCCGTTCTATCAGTGCGCTGCTGACCGATATATATATTTCTCTGACGTCCTAGTGGATGCTGGGTACTCCGTAAGGACCATGGGGTATAGACGGGCTCCGCAGGAGACTGGGCACTCTTAAAAGAAAGATTAGGTACTATATCTGGTGTGCACTGGCTCCTCCCTCTATGCCCCTCCTCCAGACCTCAGTTAGTATCTGTGCCCGGCCAGAGCAGGATGCACCCTAGGGGCTCTCCTGAGCTTCCTAGAAAAGAAAGTATTTGTTAGGTTTTTTATTTTCAGTGAGATCTGCTGGCAACAGACTCACTGCTACGTGGGACTGAGGGGAGAGAAGCGAACCTACCTGCTTGCAGCTGGCTTGGGCTTCTAAGGCTACTGGACACCATTAGCTCCAGAGGGATCGAACACAGGCCCAGTCCTCGGTCGTCCGGTCCCGGATCCGCGCCGCCGTCCCCCTTGCAGAGCCAGAAGAACGAAGAGAAGTTGAAAATCGGCGGCTGAAGACTCCGGTCTTCATTAAGGTAGCGCACTGCAGCTGTGCGCCATTGCTCCCTTAGCACACCACACACTCCGGTCACTGATGGGTGCAGGGCGCTGGGGGGGGGGGCGCCCTGGGCAGCAATTAGATTACCTTACTTGGCGAAAAGCACATAATACAGTCTGATAAACTGTATATGTGCATTAACCCCCGCCATTAAAGTACATAAAAGGACAGAAGCCCGCCGCTGAGGGGGCCGGGCCTTCTTCCTCAGCACACCGGCGCTATTTTCTCTTCACAGCTCAGCTGGAAGGAAGCTCCCCAGGCTCTCCCCTGCAGTATCCTGGTACACAAAGGGTAAAAAAGAGAGGGGGGGGCACATAAATTTAGGCGCAAAACTGTGTATATAAGCTGCTATAGGGGAAAAATCACTCAGTATAGTGTACATCCCTGTATTATATAGCGCTGTGGTGTGTGCTGGCATACTCTCTCTCTGTCTCTCCAAAGGGCCTGGTGGGGGAACTGTCTTCAAATAGAGCATCCCCTGTGTGTGTGGTGTGTCGGTACGCGTGTGTCGACATGTCTGAGGTAAAAGGCTCCTCTAAGGAGGTGATAGAGCGGATATGTGTGTGGGAGGGTGTCTCGTCGACAACGCCGACACCTGTTTGGATATGTGTAAGTGCTGAGGTAAAATTATTGCACAAAAGGTTAGGGAACAGAAAGGAAATCTACCCTGGTCTGTCCCTATGTCACAGAGTCCTTCAGAGTCTCTCTATGTTCACTATCCAAAATAACAAAGTATCGACACGGAGTTTAACTCCACTGTCGACTACGATAATGCAAAGTTACAGCCAAGAGGGCTAAAAGATATTCAATATATGATTATTGGAATAAAAGATGATTTGCATATCACGGATGACTCATCTGTCCCTGACACGAGAGTACACATGTTAAGGGGAAGAATGCTGAGGTAAATTTCCCTCCTCTCATGAGGAAAAAGAGCGGGAATCTCCAGACAAGAGACGGCAGCTTCCCACAAGAGAATTCTCAGGCTGTATCCTTTCCCCACTAGGGCCAGGATGTGTTGAGAATCTTCCCCTTGGGTGTCCTGTTTGCACTAGCTATTCTGAGGGATCCTGCAGATAGTGTGCACATTCTAGTATACTACCCAGACCGGCGATTGTGTCGGCATGGGTTTATAGCGCTGTGGCAGCGTGGACAGGTACCTTATCAGCGGAGATTGAGACCCTAGTATGCATATAAATATTTGAAGATGCTGTCTTAAGTGATAGATATATAATTATAAAGCATGCCCAAAGGGACATGAGTATACTGGGTCCTAGAGACAAAAGCTATGTCGATTTCTGCTTGACGTGTCCTGTAGAATATACATTGGACAGATGATGCCGACTTAAGAGGCATATGGAAGGCTGAGGATTGTGTGGAGAAAGGTTCTCGGGCCTGGTCTCCACAGCTATAGCTGGTGATTCTGATATTTTGCCTTATATTCCTGCACAGCCTAGGAAAGCACGACATTATTAAATGCAGCTTTTCGAATAAAGAAACAAGAAAGTCTGAGGTGCGTCCTTTCTTGTCAGAGCCGGGGGCAGAGGAAAGAAGCTGTACAACACAGCTAGTCCCCAGGAACAGAATCCTCCCCGGCCTCTACAAAAATACACCGCATGTCGCTGGGGCTCCACAGGCGGAGCTAGGCCCAGTGGGGACACGCCTTCGTAAGTTCAGCCACAAGTGGGTTCACTCCCTGTTAGATCCCTGGGCAATAGAAATTGTATCGCAGGGATACAGGCTGGACTGTGAGAAGATGCCCCCTCACCGAGGACCCGGCGGGCTTCCCCCCAAGAGAGGGAGCCAGTGTTAACTGCAATTCGTAAATTGTATCTTCAACAGGTGGTGGTCAAGGGTCCCCTCCTTCAACAAGAGGGTGTTATTATTCGACCATGTTATAATCCCGAAACCAGACGGTTCGGTTAGACCCATATTGTATTAAAATCCCTGAACATATACCTGAAAAGGTTCAGGTTCAAGAGGGAATCGCTAAGAGCGGTCATTGCAAGCCTGAAATGAATCGGGACATAAGGGATGCATACCTTCGTATCCCCATTTATCCACCTCATCAGGCGTACCTCAGAATTGCAGTACGGGATTGTCATTACCAATTTCACCAAGGTAATGGCGGATATAATGGTGCTCCTGCGGAAGCAAGGCGTCACTATTATCACATACTTGGATGATCTCCTCATAAAAGCGAGATCAAGAGAGCAGTTGCTGGACAGCATATCATCTTCTCTGGAAGTGTAACGGCAACACGGCTGGATTCTATATATTCCGAAGTCGCAGTTGGTTCCTACAGCTCATCTGCCTCGCCTAGGCATGATCCTAAACACAGACCAGAAGAGGGTTTATCTCCCGATAGAGAGAGCTCAGGAGCTCATGACACTGGTCAGGAATCCATTGAAAACCAAAACAGGTGTCAGTGCATCACTGCACTCGAGTCCTGGGAAGGATGATGGCATCATACGAGGCTATCCCCTTCGGCTGGTTCCATGCAAGGACAATGGAACTTACTGGACAAGTGGTCCGGATCACATCTTCACATGCATCGGTTAATCACCCTATCCCCCAGGGCAAGGGTGTCTCTCCTGTGGTGGCTGCGGAGTGCTCACCTTCTCGAGGGCCGCAGATTCGGCATTCAGGACTGGGTCCTGGTGACCACGGATGCAAGCCTCCGAGGGTGGGGGGCAGTTACACAGGGAAGAAAATTCCAAGGTTTGTGGTCAAGCCAACAGACTTGCCTTCACATCAATATCCTGGAACTAAGGGCCATATACAACGCCCTAAGTCAAGCGGAGTTCCTGCTTCGCGACCAACCGGTTCTGATCCAGGCAGACCGCAGGGGCTCATGTAAACCGCCAGGGCGGCACAAGGAGCAGGGTGGCGAGGGTAGAAGCCACCAGAATTCTTAGCTGGGCGGAGAATCAAGTAAACGCACTGTCAGCAGTGTTCGTTCCGGGAGTGGACACGACCTCTACCCGGGAAAGTGGTGACTTCATCAGGAAGTCTTCACACAGTTTTGCAAATTGATGGAAACTGCCTCAGGTGGACTACATGGCGTCCCACCTCAATAAAAAGATAAAATAGGTTTTACGCTGGGTCAAGGGACTCTCAGGCGATAGCTGTGGTCGCACTAGTAACACCGTGGGTGTTCCAGTCGGTCTATATATTCCCTCCTCTTCTTCTCAGACCCAAGGGCTGAGAATTGTAATAAACGGAGGAGTGTGAACAATATTCTTTGCTCCGGATTGGCCAAGAAGGACTCGGTACCCGGAACTGCAAGAAATGCTCTCAGAGGACCCATGGCCTCTGCCTTCTCAGTCAGGACATGTTGCAACAGGGACCCTGTCTGATACAAGACTTACCGCGGCTGCGTTGGACGGCATGGCGTTTGGACGCCGGATCCTAGCGGAAAAGGGCGTTCCGGATGCAGTTATTCCTACGCTGATAAAGGCTAGGAAAGACGTGACAGCAAGACTTTTTCACTGTATATGGCGAAAATAGGTCGCTTGGTGTGTGGCGGGAAGGCCCTACAGAAGAATTCCAGGGGGGTCGATTCCTGCACTTCCTACAGTCAGGAGTGACTATGGGCCTAAAATTAGGATCCATAAAGGCCAAGATTTCGGCCTTATCCCTTTTTCTCTCAAAAAGAACTGGCTTCACTGCCTGAAGTTCGGACGTTGTTACAGGGGTGCTGCATATACAGCCCCTTTTGTGCCTCCAGTGGCACCTTGGGATCTTAACGTGTGTTGTATTCCTAAAATCCCACTGGTTTGAGCCACTTAAGACCGTGGAGCTAAAATGTCTCACGTGGAAAGTGGTCATGCTTTTGGCCTTAGCTTGGACTAGGCGTGTGTCAGAATTGGCGGCTTTGTCATGTAAAAGCCCATATCTGATCTTCCATATGGAAAGGGCAGAATGGAGGACTCGTCCCCAATTTCTCCCTAAGGTGGTATCATCGTTTCATTTGAACCAACCTATTGTGGTGCCTGCGGCTACTAGGGACTTGGAGGATTCCAAGTTGCTGGACGTAGTCCGGGCCCTGAAACTTTATGTTTCCAGGACGGCTAGAGTCAGAAAAACTGACTCGCTATTTATCCTGCATGCACCCAACAAGCTGGGTGCTCCTGCTTCAAAGCAGACTATTGCTCGCTGGATCTGTAGCACGATTCAGCTTGCACATTCTGCGGCTGGACTGCCGCATCCTAAATTAGTAAAAGCCCATTCCACGAGGAAGGGGGCTCTTCTTGGGCGGCTGCCCGAGGGCTCTCGGCTTTACAACTTTGCCGAGCTGCTACTTGGTCGGGTTCAAACACTTTTGCAAAATTCTACAAGTTTGATACCCTGGCTGAGGAGGACCTTGAGTTTGCTCATTCGGTGCTGCAGAGTCATCCGCACTCTCCCGCCCGTTTGGGAGCTTTGGTATAATCCCCATGGTCCTTACGGAGTCCCCAGCATCCACTAGGACGTCAGAGAAAATAAGAATTTACTCACCGGTAATTCTATTTCTCGTAGTCCGTAGTGGATGCTGGGAGCCCGTCCCAAGTGCGGACTCTCTGCAATACATGTATATAGTTATTGCTTAACTAAAGGGTTATTGTATGAGCCATCTGTTGAGAGAGGCTCAGTTATTGTTCATACTGTTAACTGTGTATAGTTATCACGAGTTGTACGGTGTGATTGGTGTGGCTGGTATGAGTCTTACCCTGGATTCCAAATCCTTTCCTAGTAATGTCAGCTCTTCCGGGCACAGTTTCCCTAACTGAGGTCTGGAGGAGGGGCATAGAGGGAGGAGCCAGTGCACACCAGATATAGTACCTAATCTTTCTTTTAAGAGTGCCCAGTCTCCTGCGGAGCCCGTCTATACCCCATGGTCCTTACGGAGTACCCAGCATCCACTACGGACTACGAGAAATAGAATTACCGGTGAGTAAATTCTTATTTTTTTTAAATGGAGGCACTCGGGCCGCTGTGTATCTAACACGGCTTCGGCAGCTGCCTCCTTACAGTGTCACTTGGAGGCTGGCCGTCGGCCGCATGCAGGGGGAGCTGCAGCGGCAGCGTACACTCAGCTCCTCTCAGGCAGTGCTTGCTTAGAGACTGCCGTGGAAGGCGCAAGGTAGCAGCCGAGTGAGTCACATACCGGTTACCGATTCCTGGAGGAGGTTCGGGGGGAGGTTGTGCTTTCAGTTATTGGTGTGTATTTGTGTCTTTGCTATGTGTATGTATGCTGTGTATTTGGGGGGAGGCAGTTTTTTTTTTCTATTATCGGTGTGTGTGTGTGCCTCTGCTGTGTGTGTGTGTGTGTGTGTGTGTATATACTGTATGTGTATGTGTGTTTGTGCTACTGTATGTTATCAATGGTGGCTGCCACTCAAAGACAGTTCCAAAATGTAGCACTTGGTTACCCACAGATAAGATGCGTTAATAATAAGAATTTACTCACCGGTAATTCTATTTCTCGTAGTCCGTAATGGATGCTGGGAACTCCGTAAGGACCATGGGGAATAGACGGGCTCCGCAGGAGACTGGGCACTCTAAAAGAAAGATTAGGTACTATCTGGTGTGCACTGGCTCCTCCCTCTATGCCCCTCCTCCAGACCTCAGTTAGGGAAACTGTGCCCGGAAGAGCTGACACAACAAGGAAAGGATTTGGAATCCAGGGTAAGACTCATACCAGCCACACCAATCACACTGTACAACTTGTGATAACCATACCCAGTTAACAGTATGAACAATAACTGAGCCTCCTTTTACGGATGGCTCATAACAATAACCCTTTAGTGAAGCAATAACTATATACATGTATTGCAGAGAGTCCGCACTTGGGACGGGCGCCCAGCATTCACTACGGACTACGAGAAATAGAATTACTGGTGAGTAAATTCTTATTTTCTCTGACGTCCTAGTGGATGCTGGGAACTCCGTAAGGACCATGGGGATTATACCAAAGCTCCCAAACGGGCGGGAGAGTGCGGATGACTCTGCAGCACCGAATGAGCAAACTCAAGGTCCTCCTCAGCCAGGGTATCAAACTTGTAGAATTTAGCAAATGTGTTTGAACCCGACCAAGTAGCAGCTCGGCAAAGCTGTAAAGCCGAGACCCCTCGGGCAGCCGCCCAAGAAGAGCCCACCTTCCTTGTGGAATGGGCTTTCACTGATTTAGGATGCGGCAGTCCAGCCGCAGAATGTGCCAGCTGAATCGTGCAACAGATCCAGCGAGCAATAGTTTGCTTTGAAGCAGGAGCACCCAGCTTGTTGGGTGCATGCAGGATAAATAGCGAGTCAGTTTTCCTGACTCCAGCCGTCCTGGAAACATACATTTTCAAAGCCCGGACTACGTCCAGCAACTTGGAATCCTCCAAGTCCCGAGTGGCCGCAGGCACCACAATAGGTTGGTTCAAATGAAACGCTGATACCACCTTTGGGAGAAATTGGGGATGAGTCCTCAATTCTGCCCTGTCCATATGGAAGATCAGATATGGGCTTTTACATGACAAAGCCGCCTATTCTGACACACGCCTAGCTGAAGCTAAGGCCAACAGCATGACCACCTTCCACGTGAGATACTTTAGCTCCACGGTCCTAAGTGGCTCAAACCAGTGTGATTTCAGGAAATCCAACACAACGTTAAGATCCCAAGGTGCCACTGGAGGCACAAAAGGGGGCTGAATATGCAGCACTCCCTTTACAAACGTCTGAACTTCAGGCAGTGAAGCCAGTTCTTTTTGAAAGAAAATAGATAGGGTCGAAATCTGGACCTTTATGGACCCCAATTTTAGGCCCATAGTCACCCCTGACTGTAGGAAGTGCAGAAATCGACCCAGCTGGAATTCCTCTGTTGGGGCCTTCCTGGCCTCACACCGAGCGACATATTTCCGCCATATGCGGTGATTATGCTTTGCTGTCACATCCTTCCTAGCTTTTATCAGCGTAGGAATCACTTCATCTGGAATCCCCTTTTCCGTTAGGATCCGGCGTTCAACCGCCATGCCGTCAAACGCAGCCGCGGTAAGTCTTGGAACAGACAGGGCCCCTGCTGTAACAGGTCCTGTCTGAGAGGCAGAGGCCATGGGTCCTCTGAGATCATTTCTTGTAGTTCTGGGTACCAAGTTCTTCTTGGCCAATCCGGAACGATGAGTATAGTTCTTACTCCTCTCTTCCTTACTATCCTCAGTACCTTGGGTATGAGAGGAAGAGAAGGGAACACATAAACCGACTGGTACACCCACGGTGTCACTAGTGCGTCCTCAGCTATCGCCTGAAGGTCCCTTGACCTGGCGCAATATTTTTTTAGCTTTTTGTTGAGGCGGGACGCCATCATGTCCACCAGTGGCAGTTCCCAGCGATTTACAATCTGTGTGACGACTTCTTGATGAAGTCGCCACTCTCCCGGGTGGAGGTCGTGCCTGCTGAGGAAGTCTGCTTCCCAGTTGTCCACTCCCGGAATGAACACTGCTGACAGTGCTAGCACGTGATTCTCCGCCCATCGAAGAATCCTTGTGGCTTCTGCCATTGCCATCCTGCTTCTCGTGCCGCCCTGGCGGTTTACATGGGCGACCGCCGTGATGTTGTCTGACTGAATCAGTACTGGGTGGTTTTGAAGCAGGGGCTCTGCTTGACTCAGGGCGTTGTAAATGGCCCTTAGTTCCAGTATATTTATGTGTAGTGAAGTCTCCAGACTTGACCACTGTCCTTAGAAGTTTCTTCCCTGAGTGACTGCCCCCCATCCTCGGAGGCTTGCATCCGTGGTCACCAGTACCCAGTCCTGTATACCGAACCTGCGGCCCTCGAGAAGATGAGCACTCTGCAGCCACCACAGCAGAGACACCCTGGCCCTCGGGGACAGGGTGATCAACCGATGCATCTGAAGATGCGATCCGGACCATTTGTCCAACAGATCCCACTGAAAGATCCTTGCATGGAACCTGCCGAAGGGAATTGCTTCGTAAGAAGCCACCATCTTTCCCAGGACTTGCGTGCAGTGATGCACCGACACCTGTTTTTGTTTCAGGAGGTCCCTGACCAGAGATGACAATTCCTGGGCCTTCTCCACCGGGAGAAACACCTTCTTCTGTTCTGTGTCCAGAATCATGCCCAGGAAAAGCAGACGCGTCGCAGGAATCAGCTGCGACTGTGGGATATTCAGAATCCAGCCGTGCTGTTGCAACACTTCCTGAGAGAGTGCTACGCTGACCAACAACTGCTCTCTGGACCTCGCCTTTATGAGGAGATCGTCCAAGTACGGGATAATTATAACTCCCTTCTTCCGAAGGAGTATCATCATTTCGGCCATTACCTTGGTAAATATTCTCGGTGCCGTGGAGAGACCAAACGGCAACGTCTGGAATTGGTAATGACAGTCCTGTACCACAAACCTGAGGTATTCCTGGTGAGGTGGGTAAATGGGGACATGCAAGTAAGCATCCTTGATGTCCAGCGACACCATAAAATCCCCCTCTTCCAGGCTTGCAATAACCGCCCTGAGCGATTCCATTTTGAACTTGAACTTCTTTATATAAGTGTTCAAGGATTTTAAATTCAGAATTAGAGATGAGCGCCTGAAATTTTTCGGGTTTTGTGTTTTGGTTTTGGGTTCGGTTCCGCGGCCGTGTTTTGGGTTCGAACGCGTTTTGGCAAAACCTCACCGAATTTTTTTTGTCGGATTCGGGTGTGTTTTGGATTCGGGTGTTTTTTTCCAAAAACACTAAAAAACAGCTTAAATCATAGAATTTGGGGGTCATTTTGATCCCAAAGTATTATTAACCTCAAAAAACATAATTTACACTCATTTTCAGTCTATTCTGAATACCTCACACCTCACAATATTATTTTTAGTCCTAAAATTTGCACCGAGGTCGCTGTGTGAGTAAGATAAGCGACCCTAGTGGCCGACACAAACACCGGGCCCATCTAGGAGTGGCACTGCAGTGTCACGCAGGATGTCCCTTCCAAAAAACCCTCCCCAAACAGCACATGACGCAAAGAAAAAAAGAGGCGCAATGAGGTAGCTGTGTGAGTAAGATTAGCGACCCTAGTGGCCGACACAAACACCGGGCCCATCTAGGAGTGGCACTGCAGTGTCACGCAGGATGGCCCTTCCAAAAAACCCTCCCCAAACAGCACATGACGCAAAGAAAAAAAGAGGCGCAATGAGGTAGCTGTGTGAGTAAGATTAGCGACCCTAGTGGCCGACACAAACACCGGGCCCATCTAGGAGTGGCACTGCAGTGTCACGCAGGATGGCCCTTCCAAAAAACCCTCCCCAAACAGCACATGACGCAAAGAAAAAAAGAGGCGCAATGAGGTAGCTGACTGTGTGAGTAAGATTAGCGACCCTAGTGGCCGACACAAACACCGGGCCCATCTAGGAGTGGCACTGCAGTGTCACGCAGGATGTCCCTTCCAAAAAACCCTCCCCAATCAGCACATGACGCAAAGAAAAAAAGAGGCGCAATGAGGTAGCTGTGTGAGTAAGATTAGCGACCCTAGTGGCCGACACAAACACCGGGCCCATCTAGGAGTGGCACTGCAGTGTCACGCAGGATGTCCCTTCCAAAAAACCCTCCCCAAACAGCACATGACGCAAAGAAAAAAAGAGGCGCAATGAGGTAGCTGACTGTGTGAGTAAGATTAGCGACCCTAGTGGCCGACACAAACACCGGGCCCATCTAGGAGTGGCACTGCAGTGTCACGCAGGATGTCCCTTCCAAAAAACCCTCCCCAAACAGCACATGACGCAAAGAAAAAAAGAGGCGCAATGAGGTAGCTGACTGTGTGAGTAAGATTAGCGACCCTAGTGGCCGACACAAACACCGGGCCCATCTAGGAGTGGCACTGCAGTGTCACGCAGGATGTCCCTTCCAAAAAACCCTCCCCAAACAGCACATGACGCAAAGAAAAAAAGAGGCGCAATGAGGTAGCTGACTGTGTGAGTAAGATTAGCGACCCTAGTGGCCGACACAAACACCGGGCCCATCTAGGAGTGGCACTGCAGTGTCACGCAGGATGTCCCTTCCAAAAAACCCTCCCCAATCAGCACATGATGCAAAGAAAAAGAAAAGAAAAAAGAGGTGCAAGATGGAATTGTCCTTGGGCCCTCCCACCCACCCTTATGTTGTATAAACAAAACAGGACATGCACACTTTAACCAACCCATCATTTCAGTGACAGGGTCTGCCACACGACTGTGACTGATATGACGGGTTGGTTTGGACCCCCCCCAAAAAAGAAGCAATTAATCTCTCCTTGCACAAACTGGCTCTACAGAGGCAAGATGTCCACCTCATCTTCACCCTCCGATATATCACCGTGTACATCCCCCTCCTCACAGATTATCAATTCGTCCCCACTGGAATCCACCATCTCAGCTCCCTGTGTACTTTGTGGAGGCAATTGCTGCTGGTCAATGTCTCCGCGGAGGAATTGATTATAATTCATTTTAATGAACATCATCTTCTCCACATTTTCTGGATGTAACCTCGTACGCCGATTGCTGACAAGGTGAGTGGCGGCACTAAACACTCTTTCGGAGTACACACTTGTGGGAGGGCAACTTAGGTAGAATAAAGCCAGTTTGTGCAAGGGCCTCCAAATTGCCTCTTTTTCCTGCCAGTATAAGTACGGACTGTGTGACGTGCCTACTTGGATGCGGTCACTCATATAATCCTCCACCATTCTATCAATGTTGAGAGAATCATATGCAGTGACAGTAGACGACATGTCCGTAATCGTTGTCAGGTCCTTCAGTCCGGACCAGATGTCAGCATCAGCAGTCGCTCCAGACTGCCCTGCATCACCGCCATCGGGTGGGCTCGGAATTCTGAGCCTTTTCCTCGCACCCCCAGTTGCGGGAGAATGTGAAGGAGGAGATGTTGACAGGTCGCGTTCCGCTTGACTTGACAATTTTGTCACCAGCAGGTCTTTCAACCCCAGCAGACCTGTGTCTGCCGGAAAGAGAGATCCAAGGTAGGCTTTAAATCTAGGATCGAGCACGGTGGCCAAAATGTAGTGCTCTGATTTCAACAGATTGACCACCCGTGAATCCTTGTTAAGCGAATTAAGGGCTGCATCCACAAGTCCCACATGCCTAGCGGAATCGCTCCCTTTTAGCTCCTTCTTCAATGCCTCCAGCTTCTTCTGCAAAAGCCTGATGAGGGGAATGACCTGACTCAGGCTGGCAGTGTCTGAACTGACTTCACGTGTGGCAAGTTCAAAGGGCATCAGAACCTTGCACAACGTTGAAATCATTCTCCACTGCGCCTGAGACAGGTGCATTCCACCTACTATATCGTGCTCAATTGTATAGGCTTGAATGGCCTTTTGCTGCTCCTCCAACCTCTGAAGCATATAGAGGGTTGAATTCCACCTCGTTACCACTTCTTGCTTCAGATGATGGCAGGGCAGGTTCAGTAGTTTTTGGTGGTGCTCCAGTCTTCTGTACGTGGTGCCTGTACGCCGAAAGTGTCCCGCAATTTTTCTGGCCACCGACAGCATCTCTTGCACGCCCCTGTCGTTTTTTAAAAAATTCTGCACCACCAAATTCAAGGTATGTGCAAAACATGGGACGTGCTGGAATTTGCCCATATTTAATGCACACACAATATTGCTGGCGTTGTCCGATGCCACAAATCCACAGGAGAGTCCAATTGGGGTAAGCCATTCCGCGATGATCTTCCTCAGTTGCCGTAAGAGGTTTTCAGCTGTGTGCGTATTCTGGAAAGCGGTGATACAAAGCGTAGCCTGCCTAGGAAAGAGTTGGCGTTTGCGAGATGCTGCTACTGGTGCCGCCGCTGCTGTTCTTGCGGCGGGAGTCCATACATCTACCCAGTGGGCTGTCACAGTCATATAGTCCTGACCCTGCCCTGCTCCACTTGTCCACATGTCCGTGGTTAAGTGGACATTGGGTACAACTGCATTTTTTAGGACACTGGTGAGTCTTTTTCTGACGTCCGTGTACATTCTCGGTATCGCCTGCCTAGAGAAGTGGAACCTAGATGGTATTTGGTAACGGGGGCACACTGCCTCAATAAATTGTCTAGTTCCCTGTGAACTAACGGCGGATACCGGACGCACGTCTAACACCAACATAGTTGTCAAGGACTCAGTTATCCGCTTTGCAGTAGGATGACTGCTGTGATATTTCATCTTCCTCGCAAAGGACTGTTGAACAGTCAATTGCTTACTGGAAGTAGTACAAGTGGGCTTACGACTTCCCCTCTGGGATGACCATCGACTCCCAGCGGCAACAACAGCAGCGCCAGCAGCAGTAGGCGTTACACGCAAGGATGCATCGGAGGAATCCCAGGCAGGAGAGGACTCGTCAGAATTGCCAGTGACATGGCCTGCAGGACTATTGGCATTCCTGGGGAAGGAGGAAATTGACACTGAGGGAGTTGGTGGGGTGGTTTGCGTGAGCTTGGTTACAAGAGGAAGGGATTTACTGGTCAGTGGACTGCTTCCGCTGTCACCCAAAGTTTTTGAACTTGTCACTGACTTATTATGAATGCGCTGCAGGTGACGTATAAGGGAGGATGTTCCGAGGTGGTTAACGTCCTTACCCCTACTTATTACAGCTTGACAAAGGGAACACACGGCTTGACACCTGTTGTCCGCATTTCTGGTGAAATACCTCCACACCGAAGAGCTGATTTTTTTGGTATTTTCACCTGGCATGTCAACGGCCATATTCCTCCCACGGACAACAGGTGTCTCCCCGGGTGCCTGACTTAAACAAACCACCTCACCATCAGAATCCTCCTGGTCAATTTCCTCCCCAGCGCCAGCAACACCCATATCCTCCTCATCCTGGTGTACTTCAACACTGACATCTTCAATCTGACTATCAGGAACTGGACTGCGGGTGCTCCTTCCAGCACTTGCAGGGGGCGTGCAAATGGTGGAAGGCGCATGCTCTTCACGTCCAGTGTTGGGAAGGTCAGGCATCGCAACCGACACAATTGGACTCTCCTTGTGGATTTGGGATTTCAAAGAACGCACAGTTCTTTGCGGTGCTTTTGCCAGCTTGAGTCTTTTCAGTTTTCTAGCGAGAGGCTGAGTGCTTCCATCCTCATGTGAAGCTGAACCACTAGCCATGAACATAGGCCAGGGCCTCAGCCGTTCCTTGCCACTCCGTGTGGTAAATGGCATATTGGCAAGTTTACGCTTCTCCTCCGACAATTTTATTTTAGGTTTTGGAGTCCTTTTTTTACTGATATTTGGTGTTTTGGTTTTGACATGCTCTGTACTATGCCATTGGGCATCGGCCTTGGCAGACGACGTTGCTGGCATTTCATCGTCTCGGCCATGACTAGTGGCAGCAGCTTCAGCACGAGGTGGAAGTGGATCTTGATCTTTCCCTAATTTTGGAACCTCAACATTTTTGTTCTCCATATTTTAATAGGCACAACTAAAAGGCACCTCAGGTAAACAATGGAGATGGATGGATTGGATACTAGTATACAATTATGGACGGGCTGCCGAGTGCCGACACAGAGGTAGCCACAGCCGTGAACTACCGCACTGTACTGTGTCTGCTGCTAATATATAGACTGGTTGATAAAGAGATAGTATACTCGTAACTAGTATGTATGTATAAAGAAAGAAAAAAAAACCACGGTTAGGTGGTATATACAATTATGGACGGGCTGCCGAGTGCCGACACAGAGGTAGCCACAGCCGTGAACTACCGCACTGTACTGTGTCTGCTGCTAATATATAGACTGGTTGATAAAGAGATAGTATACTCGTAACTAGTATGTATGTATAAAGAAAGAAAAAAAAACCACGGTTAGGTGGTATATACAATTATGGACGGGCTGCCGAGTGCCGACACAGAGGTAGCCACAGCCGTGAACTACCGCACTGTACTGTGTCTGCTGCTAATATATAGACTGGTTGATAAAGAGATAGTATACTCGTAACTAGTATGTATGTATAAAGAAAGAAAAAAAAACCACGGTTAGGTGGTATATACAATTATGGACGGGCTGCCGAGTGCCGACACAGAGGTAGCCACAGCCGTGAACTACCGCACTGTACTGTGTCTGCTGCTAATATATAGACTGGTTGATAAAGAGATAGTATACTCGTAACTAGTATGTATGTATAAAGAAAGAAAAAAAAACCACGGTTAGGTGGTATATACAATTATGGACGTGCTGCCGAGTGCCGACACAGAGGTAGCCACAGCCGTGAACTACCGCACTGTACTGTGTCTGCTGCTAATATATAGACTGGTTGATAAAGAGATAGTATACTCGTAACTAGTATGTATGTATAAAGAAAGAAAAAAAAACCACGGTTAGGTGGTATATACAATTATGGACGGGCTGCCGAGTGCCGACACAGAGGTAGCCACAGCCGTGAACTACCGCACTGTACTGTGTCTGCTGCTAATATATAGACTGGTTGATAAAGAGATAGTATACTCGTAACTAGTATGTATGTATAAAGAAAGAAAAAAAAACCACGGTTAGGTGGTATATACAATTATGGACGGGCTGCCGAGTGCCGACACAGAGGTAGCCACAGCCGTGAACTACCGCACTGTACTGTGTCTGCTGCTAATATATAGACTGGTTGATAAAGAGATAGTATACTCGTAACTAGTATGTATGTATAAAGAAAGAAAAAAAAACCACGGTTAGGTGGTATATACAATTATGGACGGGCTGCCGAGTGCCGACACAGAGGTAGCCACAGCCGTGAACTACCGCACTGTACTGTGTCTGCTGCTAATATAGACTGGTTGATAAAGAGATAGTATACTACTAATATTATATACTGGTGGTCAGGTCACTGGTCACTAGTCACACTGGCAGTGGCACTCCTGCAGCAAAAGTGTGCACTGTTTAATTTTAATATAATATTATGTACTCCTGGCTCCTGCTATAACCTATAACTGGCACTGCAGTAGTGCTCCCCAGTCTCCCCCACAATTATAAGCTGTGTGAGCTGAGCAGTCAGACAGATATATAATATATATAGATGATGCAGCACACTGGCCTGAGCCTGAGCAGTGCACACAGATATGGTATGTGACTGACTGAGTCACTGTGTGTATCGCTTTTTTCAGGCAGAGAACGGATATATTAAATAAACTGCACTGTGTGTCTGGTGGTCACTCACCTATATAATATATTATGTACTCCTGGCTCCTGCTATAACCTATAACTGGCACTGCAGTAGTGCTCCCCAGTCTCCCCCACAATTATAAGCTGTGTGAGCTGAGCAGTCAGACAGATATATATAATATTATATATAGATAATAGATGATGCAGCACACTGGCCTGAGCCTGAGCAGTGCACACAGATATGGTATGTGACTGAGTCACTGTGTGCTGTGTATCGCTTTTTTCAGGCAGAGAACGGATTATATTATGTACTCCTGGCTCCTGCTATAACCTATAACTGGCACTGCAGTAGTGCTCCCCAGTCTCCCCCACAATTATAAGCTGTGTGAGCTGAGCAGTCAGACAGATATATATAATATTATATATAGATAATAGATGATGCAGCACACTGGCCTGAGCCTGAGCAGTGCACACAGATATGGTATGTGACTGAGTCACTGTGTGCTGTGTATCGCTTTTTTCAGGCAGAGAACGGATTATAAATAAAAGTGGTGGTCACTGGTCACTATCAGCAAAACTCTGCACTGTACACTACTGAGTACTCCTAATGCTCCCCAAAATTAGTAAATCAAGTGTCTCTCTAATCTATTCTAATTCTAAACGGAGAGGACGCCAGCCACGTCCTCTCCCTATCAATCTCAATGCACGTGTGAAAATGGCGGCGACGCGCGGCTCCTTATATAGAATCCGAGTCTCGCGATAGAATCCGAGCCTCGCGAGAATCCGACAGTGTCATGATGACGTTCGGGCGCGCTCGGGTTAACCGAGCAAGGCGGGAAGATCCGAGTCGCTCGGACCCGTGAAAAAAAACATGAAGTTCTGGCGGGTTCGGATTCAGAGAAACCGAACCCGCTCATCTCTATTCAGAATGGGTGTCACCGAACCGTCCGGTTTCTCTACCACAAACATTGTGGAATAGTAACTAGAGATGAGCGGGTTCGGTTTCTCTGAATCCGAACCCGCCCGAACTTCATGTTTTTTTTTCACGGGTCCGAGCGACTCGGATCTTCCCGCCTTGCTCGGTTAACCCGAGCGCGCCCGAACGTCATCATGACGCTGTCGGATTCTCGCGAGGCTCGGATTCTATCGCGAGACTCGGATTCTATATAAGGAGCCGCGCGTCGCCGCCATTTTCACTAGAGATGAGCGCCTGAAATTTTTCGGGTTTTGTGTTTTGGTTTTGGGTTCGGTTCCGCGGCCGTGTTTTGGGTTCGAACGCGTTTTGGCAAAACCTCACCGAATTATTTTTGTCGGATTCGGGTGTGTTTTGGATTCGGGTGTTTTTTTCCAAAAACACTAAAAAACAGCTTAAATCATAGAATTTGGGGGTCATTTTGATCCCAAAGTATTATTAACCTCAAAAACCATAATTTACACTCATTTTCAGTCTATTCTGAATACCTCACACCTCACAATATTATTTTTAGTCCTAAAATTTGCACCGAGGTCGCTGTGTGAGTAAGATAAGCGACCCTAGTGGCCGACACAAACACCGGGCCCATCTAGGAGTGGCACTGCAGTGTCACGCAGGATGTCCCTTCCAAAAAACCCTCCCCAAACAGCACATGACGCAAAGAAAAAAAGAGGCGCAATGAGGTAGCTGTGTGAGTAAGATTAGCGACCCTAGTGGCCGACACAAACACCGGGCCCATCTAGGAGTGGCACTGCAGTGTCACGCAGGATGGCCCTTCCAAAAAACCCTCCCCAAACAGCACATGACGCAAAGAAAAAAAGAGGCGCAATGAGGTAGCTGACTGTGTGAGTAAGATTAGCGACCCTAGTGGCCGACACAAACACCGGGCCCATCTAGGAGTGGCACTGCAGTGTCACGCAGGATGGCCCTTCCAAAAAACCCTCCCCAAACAGCACATGACGCAAAGAAAAAAAGAGGCGCAATGAGGTAGCTGACTGTGTGAGTAAGATTAGCGACCCTAGTGGCCGACACAAACACCGGGCCCATCTAGGAGTGGCACTGCAGTGTCACGCAGGATGTCCCTTCCAAAAAACCCTCCCCAAACAGCACATGACGCAAAGAAAAAAAGAGGCGCAATGAGGTAGCTGTGTGAGTAAGATTAGCGACCCTAGTGGCCGACACAAACACCGGGCCCATCTAGGAGTGGCACTGCAGTGTCACGCAGGATGTCCCTTCCAAAAAACCCTCCCCAAACAGCACATGACGCAAAGAAAAAAAGAGGCGCAATGAGGTAGGTGACTGTGTGAGTAAGATTAGCGACCCTAGTGGCCGACACAAACACCGGGCCCATTTAGGAGTGGCACTGCAGTGTCACGCAGGATGTCCCTTCCAAAAAACCCTCCCCAATCAGCACATGATGCAAAGAAAAAGAAAAGAAAAAAGAGGTGCAAGATGGAATTATCCTTGGGCCCTCCCACCCACCCTTATGTTGTATAAACAAAACAGGACATGCACACTTTAACCAACCCATCATTTCAGTGACAGGGTCTGCCACACGACTGTGACTGATATGACGGGTTGGTTTGGACCCCCCCCAAAAAAGAAGCAATTAATCTCTCCTTGCACAAACTGGCTCTACAGAGGCAAGATGTCAACCTCATCTTCACCCTCCGATATATCACCGTGTACATCCCCCTCCTCACAGATTATCAATTCGTCCCCACTGGAATCCACCATCTCAGCTCCCTGTGTACTTTGTGGAGGCAATTGCTGCTGGTCAATGTCTCCGCGGAGGAATTGATTATAATTCATTTTAATGAACATCATCTTCTCCACATTTTCTGGATGTAACCTCGTACGCCGATTGCTGACAAGGTGAGCGGCGGCACTAAACACTCTTTCGGAGTACACACTTGTGGGAGGGCAACTTAGGTAGAATAAAGCCAGTTTGTGCAAGGGCCTCCAAATTGCCTCTTTTTCCTGCCAGTATAAGTACGGACTGTGTGACGTGCCTACTTGGATGCGGTCACTCATATAATCCTCCACCATTCTATCAATGTTGAGAGAATCATATGCAGTGACAGTAGACGACATGTCCGTAATCGTTGTCAGGTCCTTCAGTCCGGACCAGATGTCAGCATCAGCAGTCGCTCCAGACTGCCCTGCATCACCGCCAGCGGGTGGGCTCGGAATTCTGAGCCTTTTCCTCGCACCCCCAGTTGCGGGAGAATGTGAAGGAGGAGATGTTGACAGGTCGCGTTCCGCTTGACTTGACAATTTTGTCACCAGCAGGTCTTTCAACCCCAGCAGACCTGTGTCTGCCGGAAAGAGAGATCCAAGGTAGGCTTTAAATCTAGGATCGAGCACGGTGGCCAAAATGTAGTGCTCTGATTTCAACAGATTGACCACCCGTGAATCCTTGTTAAGCGAATTAAGGGCTGCATCCACAAGTCCCACATGCCTAGCGGAATCGCTCCCTTTTAGCTCCTTCTTCAATGCCTCCAGCTTCTTCTGCAAAAGCCTGATGAGGGGAATGACCTGACTCAGGCTGGCAGTGTCTGAACTGACTTCACGTGTGGCAAGTTCAAAGGGCATCAGAACCTTGCACAACGTTGAAATCATTCTCCACTGCACTTGAGACAGGTGCATTCCATCTCCTATATCGTGCTCAATTGTATAGGCTTGAATGGCCTTTTGCTGCTCCTCCAACCTCTGAAGCATATAGAGGGTTGAATTCCACCTCGTTACCACTTCTTGCTTCAGATGATGGCAGGGCAGGTTCAGTAGTTTTTGGTGGTGCTCCAGTCTTCTGTACGTGGTGCCTGTACGCCGAAAGTGTCCCGCAATTTTTCTGGCCACCGACAGCATCTCTTGCACGCCCCTGTCGTTTTTAAAAAAATTCTGCACCACCAAATTCAAGGTATGTGCAAAACATGGGACGTGCTGGAATTTGCCCATATTTAATGCACACACAATATTGCTGGCGTTGTCCGATGCCACAAATCCACAGGAGAGTCCAATTGGGGTAAGCCATTCCGCGATGATCTTCCTCAGTTGCCGTAAGAGGTTTTCAGCTGTGTGCGTATTCTGGAAAGCGGTGATACAAAGCGTAGCCTGCCTAGGAAAGAGTTGGCGTTTGCGAGATGCTGCTACTGGTGCCGCCGCTGCTGTTCTTGCGGCGGGAGTCCATACATCTACCCAGTGGGCTGTCACAGTCATATAGTCCTGACCCTGCCCTGCTCCACTTGTCCACATGTCCGTGGTTAAGTGGACATTGGGTACAACTGCATTTTTTAGGAGACTGGTGAGTCTTTTTCTGACGTCCGTGTACATTCTCGGTATCGCCTGCCTAGAGAAGTGGAACCTAGATGGTATTTGGTAACGGGGGCACACTGCCTCAATAAATTGTCTAGTTCCCTGTGAACTAACGGCGGATACCGGACGCACGTCTAACACCAACATAGTTGTCAAGGACTCAGTTATCCGCTTTGCAGTAGGATGACTGCTGTGATATTTCATCTTCCTCGCAAAGGACTGTTGAACAGTCAATTGCTTACTGGAAGTAGTACAAGTGGGCTTACGACTTCCCCTCTGGGATGACCATCGACTCCCAGCGGCAACAACAGCAGCGCCAGCAGCAGTAGGCGTTACACGCAAGGATGCATCGGAGGAATCCCAGGCAGGAGAGGACTCGTCAGACTTGCCAGTGACATGGCCTGCAGGACTATTGGCATTCCTGGGGAAGGAGGAAATTGACACTGAGGGAGTTGGTGGGGTGGTTTGCGTGAGCTTGGTTACAAGAGGAAGGGATTTACTGGTCAGTGGACTGCTTCCGCTGTCACCCAAAGTTTTTGAACTTGTCACTGACTTATTATGAATGCGCTGCAGGTGACGTATAAGGGAGGATGTTCCGAGGTGGTTAACGTCCTTACCCCTACTTATTACAGCTTGACAAAGGGAACACACGGCTTGACACCTGTTGTCCGCATTTCTGGTGAAATACCTCCACACCGAAGAGCTGATTTTTTTGGTATTTTCACCTGGCATGTCAACGGCCATATTCCTCCCACGGACAACAGGTGTCTCCCCGGGTGCCTGACTTAAACAAACCACCTCACCATCAGAATCCTCCTGGTCAATTTCCTCCCCAGCGCCAGCAACACCCATATCCTCCTCATCCTGGTGTACTTCAACACTGACATCTTCAATCTGACTATCAGGAACTGGACTGCGGGTGCTCCTTCCAGCACTTGCAGGGGGCGTGCAAATGGTGGAAGGCGCATGCTCTTCACGTCCAGTGTTGGGAAGGTCAGGCATCGCAACCGACACAATTGGACTCTCCTTGTGGATTTGGGATTTCAAAGAACGCACAGTTCTTTGCGGTGCTTTTGCCAGCTTGAGTCTTTTCAGTTTTCTAGCGAGAGGCTGAGTGCATCCATCCTCATGTGAAGCTGAACCACTAGCCATGAACATAGGCCAGGGCCTCAGCCGTTCCTTGCCACTCCGTGTGGTAAATGGCATATTGGCAAGTTTACGCTTCTCCTCCGACAATTTTATTTTAGGTTTTGGAGTCCTTTTTTTACTGATATTTGGTGTTTTGGTTTTGACATGCTCTGTACTATGCCATTGGGCATCGGCCTTGGCAGACGACGTTGCTGGCATTTCATCGTCTCGGCCATGACTAGTGGCAGCAGCTTCAGCACGAGGTGGAAGTGGATCTTGATCTTTCCCTAATTTTGGAACCTCAACATTTTTGTTCTCCATATTTTAATAGGCACAACTAAAAGGCACCTCAGGTAAACAATGCAGATGGATGGATTGGATACTAGTATACAATTATGGACGGGCTGCCGAGTGCCGACACAGAGGTAGCCACAGCCATGAACTACCGCACTGTACTGTGTCTGCTGCTAATATATAGACTGGTTGATAAAGAGATAGTATACTCGTAACTAGTATGTATGTATAAAGAAAGAAAAAAAAACCACGGTTAGGTCACTGGTATATACAATTATGGACGGGCTGCCGAGTGCCGACACAGAGGTAGCCACAGCCGTGAACTACCGCACTGTACTGTGTCTGCTGCTAATATATAGACTGGTTGATAAAGAGATAGTATACTCGTAACTAGTATGTATGTATAAAGAAAGAAAAAAAAACCACGGTTAGGTCACTGGTATATACAATTATGGACGGGCTGCCGAGTGCCGACACAGAGGTAGCCACAGCCGTGAACTACCGCACTGTACTGTGTCTGCTGCTAATATATAGACTGGTTGATAAAGAGATAGTATACTCGTAACTAGTATGTATGTATAAAGAAAGAAAAAAAAACCACGGTTAGGTGGTATATACAATTATGGACGGGCTGCCGAGTGCCGACACAGAGGTAGCCACAGCCGTGAACTACCGCACTGTACTGTGTCTGCTGCTAATATATAGACTGGTTGATAAAGAGATAGTATACTCGTAACTAGTATGTATGTATAAAGAAAGAAAAAAAAACCACGGTTAGGTCACTGGTATATACAATTATGGACGGGCTGCCGAGTGCCGACACAGAGGTAGCCACAGCCGTGAACTACCGCACTGTACTGTGTCTGCTGCTAATATATAGACTGGTTGATAAAGAGATAGTATACTCGTAACTAGTATGTATGTATAAAGAAAGAAAAAAAAACCACGGTTAGGTGGTATATACAATTATGGACGGGCTGCCGAGTGCCGACACAGAGGTAGCCACAGCCGTGAACTACCGCACTGTACTGTGTCTGCTGCTAATATATAGACTGGTTGATAAAGAGATAGTATACTCGTAACTAGTATGTATGTATAAAGAAAGAAAAAAAAACCACGGTTAGGTCACTGGTATATACAATTATGGACGGGCTGCCGAGTGCCGACACAGAGGTAGCCACAGCCGTGAACTACCGCACTGTACTGTGTCTGCTGCTAATATATAGACTGGTTGATAAAGAGATAGTATACTCGTAACTAGTATGTATGTATAAAGAAAGAAAAAAAAACCACGGTTAGGTCACTGGTATATACAATTATGGACGGGCTGCCGAGTGCCGACACAGAGGTAGCCACAGCCGTGAACTACCGCACTGTACTGTGTCTGCTGCTAATATATAGACTGGTTGATAAAGAGATAGTATACTCGTAACTAGTATGTATGTATAAAGAAAGAAAAAAAAACCACGGTTAGGTCACTGGTATATACAATTATGGACGGGCTGCCGAGTGCCGACACAGAGGTAGCCACAGCCGTGAACTACCGCACTGTACTGTGTCTGCTGCTAATATATAGACTGGTTGATAAAGAGATAGTATACTCGTAACTAGTATGTATGTATAAAGAAAGAAAAAAAAACCACGGTTAGGTCACTGGTATATACAATTATGGACGGGCTGCCGAGTGCCGACACAGAGGTAGCCACAGCCGTGAACTACCGCACTGTACTGTGTCTGCTGCTAATATATAGACTGGTTGATAAAGAGATAGTATACTCGTAACTAGTATGTATGTATAAAGAAAGAAAAAAAAACCACGGTTAGGTCACTGGTATATACAATTATGGACGTGCTGCCGAGTGCCGACACAGAGGTAGCCACAGCCGTGAACTACCGCACTGTACTGTGTCTGCTGCTAATATATAGACTGGTTGATAAAGAGATAGTATACTCGTAACTAGTATGTATGTATAAAGAAAGAAAAAAAAACCACGGTTAGGTGGTATATACAATTATGGACGGGCTGCCGAGTGCCGACACAGAGGTAGCCACAGCCGTGAACTACCGCACTGTACTGTGTCTGCTGCTAATATATAGACTGGTTGATAAAGAGATAGTATACTCGTAACTAGTATGTATGTATAAAGAAAGAAAAAAAAACCACGGTTAGGTGGTATATACAATTATGGACGGGCTGCCGAGTGCCGACACAGAGGTAGCCACAGCCGTGAACTACCGCACTGTACTGTGTCTGCTGCTAATATATAGACTGGTTGATAAAGAGATAGTATACTCGTAACTAGTATGTATGTATAAAGAAAGAAAAAAAAACCACGGTTAGGTGGTATATACAATTATGGATGGGCTGCCGAGTGCCGACACAGAGGTAGCCACAGCCGTGAACTACCGCACTGTACTGTGTCTGCTGCTAATATATAGACTGGTTGATAAAGAGATAGTATACTCGTAACTAGTATGTATGTATAAAGAAAGAAAAAAAAAACACGGTTAGGTCACTGGTATATACAATTATGGACGGGCTGCCGAGTGCCGACACAGAGGTAGCCACAGCCGTGAACTACCGCACTGTACACTGGTTGATAAAGAGATAGTAGTATACTCGTAACAACTAGTATGACGACGGTATAAAGAACGAAAAAAAAACCACGGTTAGGTGGTATATATTATAATACAATTATGGATGGACGGACTGCCTGCCGAGTTCCGACACAGAGGTAGCCACAGCCGTGAACTACCGCACTGTACACTGGTTGATAAAGAGATAGTAGTATACTCGTAACAACTAGTATGACGACGGTATAAAGAACGGAAAAAAAACCACGGTTAGGTGGTATATATTATAATACAATTATGGATGGACGGACTGCCTGCCGAGTTCCGACACAGAGGTAGCCACAGCCGTGAACTACCGCACTGTACACTGGTTGATAAAGAGATAGTAGTATACTCGTAACAACTAGTATGACTATGACGACGGTATAAAGAAAGAAAAAAAAAACCACGGTTAGGTGGTATATAATACAATTATGGATGGACGGACTGCCTGCCGAGTGCCGACACAGAGGTAGCCACAGCCGTGAACTACCGCACTGTACTGTGTCTGCTGCTAATATAGACTGGTTGATAAAGAGATAGTATACAATACTACTAATATACTGGTGGTCAGGCACTGGTCACCACTAGTCACACTGGCAGTGGCACTCCTGCAGCAAAAGTGTGCACTGTTTAATTTTAATATAATATTATTTATCATGTACTCCTGGCTCCTGCTATAACAACCTGCAGTGCTCCCCAGTCTCCCCCACAATTATAAGCTTTATATACAATACATTGATGTGCAGCACACTGGGCTGAGCAGTGCACACAGACTGAGTCACTGTGTGACTGTGTATCGTTTTTTTCAGGCAGAGAACGGATATATTAAATAAAACAAACAACTGCACTGTCTCTGGTGGTCACTGGTCACTGTGGTCGTCAGTCACTAAACTCTGTCTGCACTCTGCACTCTCTTCTAATCTACAGTATCACAGCAATCTCTCTCTCTCTCTCTCTCTTCTAAATCTAATCTAAATGGAGAGGACGCCAGCCACGTCCTCTCCCTATCAATCTCAATGCACGTGTGAAAATGGCGGCGACGCGCGGCTCCTTATATAGAATCCGAGTCTCGCGAGAATCCGACAGCGTCATGATGACGTTCGGGCGCGCTCGGGTTAACCGAGCAAGGCGGGAAGATCCGAGTCGCTCGGACCCGTGAAAAAAAAAGTGAAGTTCGTGCGGGTTCGGATTCAAAGAAACCGAACCCGCTCATCTCTAATTTTCACACGTGCATTGAGATTGATAGGGAGAGGACGTGGCTGGCGTCCTCTCCATTTAGATTATAAGAGACTGAGAGAGATTTACTGGAGCTGACTAGGAGGAGTACTGTTACTGTAGAAGTGTAGAGACTGAGTGGAGAGAGTTTACTAGTGAGGACAGTGCAGTTTACTTTATAATCCGTTCTCTGCCTGAAAAAAGCGATACACAGCACACAGTGACTCAGTCACATACCATATCTGTGTGCACTGCTCAGGCTCAGGCCAGTGTGCTGCATCATCTATTATCTATATATAATATTATATATATCTGTCTGACTGCTCAGCTCACACAGCTTATAATTGTGGGGGAGACTGGGGAGCACTACTGCAGTGCCAGTTATAGGTTATAGCAGGAGCCAGGAGTACATAATATATTATATAGTGAGTGACCACCAGACACACAGTGCAGTTTATTTAATATATCCGTTCTCTGCCTGAAAAAAGCGATACACACAGTGACTCAGTCAGTCACATACCATATCTGTGTGCACTGCTCAGGCTCAGGCCAGTGTGCTGCATCATCTATTATCTATATATAATATTATATATATCTGTCTGACTGCTCAGCTCACACAGCTTATAATTGTGGGGGAGACTGGGGAGCACTACTGCAGTGCCAGTTATAGGTTATAGCAGGAGCCAGGAGTACATAATATATTATATAGTGAGTGACCACCAGACACACAGTGCAGTTTATTTAATATATCCGTTCTCTGCCTGAAAAAAGCGATACACACAGTGACTCAGTCAGTCACATACCATATCTGTGTGCACTGCTCAGGCTCAGGCCAGTGTGCTGCATCATCTATTATCTATATATAATATTATATATATCTGTCTGACTGCTCAGCTCACACAGCTTATAATTGTGGGGGAGACTGGGGAGCACTACTGCAGTGCCAGTTATAGGTTATAGCAGGAGCCAGGAGTACATAATATATTATATAGTGAGTGACCACCAGACACACAGTGCAGTTTATTTAATATATCCGTTCTCTGCCTGAAAAAAGCGATACACACAGTGACTCAGTCAGTCACATACCATATCTGTGTGCACTGCTCAGGCTCAGGCCAGTGTGCTGCATCATCTATATATATTATATATCTGTCTGACTGCTCAGCTCACACAGAGCTTATAATTGTGGGGGAGACTGGGGAGCACTACTGCAGTGCCAGTTATAGGTTATAGCAGGAGCCAGGAGTACATATTATATTAAAATTAAACAGTGCACACTTTTGCTGCAGGAGTGCCACTGCCAGTGTGACTGACCAGTGACCTGACCACACTGACCACCAGTATAGTTAGTAGTATACTTATATTGTGATTGCCTGAAAAAGTTAAACACTCGTCGTGTGACTTCACTTGTGTGTTTTTTTTTTTTTTATTCTATAAAAATAAAACTCATTCTGCTGACAGACAGTGTCCAGCAGGTCCGTCATTATATAATATATAATATATACCTGTCCGGCTGCAGTAGTGATATATATATATTTTTTATATCATTTATCATCCAGTCGCAGCAGACACAGTACGGTAGTTCACGGCTGTGGCTACCTCTGTGTCTCTGCACTCGGCAGGCAGTCCGTCCATAATTGTAATACCACCTAACCGTGGATTTTTTTCATTCTTCTTTATACATACATAGTTACATAGACATCTTCTCTTTATCAACCAGTCTATATTAGCTGCAGACACAGTACAGTACGGTAGTTCACGGCTGTGGCTACCTCTGTGTCTGCACTCGGCAGGCAGTCCGTCCATAATTGTATACCACCTAACCGTGGTTTTTTTTCATTCTTCTTTATACATACATAGTTACATAGACATCTTCTCTTTATCAACCAGTCTATATTAGCTGCAGACTCAGTACAGTACGGTAGTTCACGGCTGTGGCTACCTCTGTGTCTGCACTCGGCAGGCAGTCCGTCCATAATTGTATACCACCTAACCGTGGATTTTTTTCAGTCTTCTTTATACATACATAGTTACATAGACATCTTCTCTTTATCAACCAGTCTATATTAGCTGCAGACACAGTACAGTACGGTAGTTCACGGCTGTGGCTACCTCTGTGTCTGCAGTCGGCAGGCAGTCCATAATTGTATACTAGTATCCATCTCCATTGTTTACCTGAGGTGCCTTTTAGTTGTGCCTATTAAAATATGGAGAACAAAAATGTTGAGGTTCCAAAATTAGGGAAAGATCAAGATCCACTTCCACCTCGTGCTGAAGCTGCTGCCACTAGTCATGGCCGAGACGATGAAATGCCAGCAACGTCGTCTGCCAAGGCCGATGCCCAATGTCATAGTACAGAGCATGTCAAATCCAAAACACCAAATATCAGAAAAAAAAGGACTCCAAAACCTAAAATAAAATTGTCGGAGGAGAAGCGTAAACTTGCCAATATGCCATTTACCACACGGAGTGGCAAGGAACGGCTGAGGCCCTGGCCTATGTTCATGGCTAGTGGTTCAGCTTCACATGAGGATGGAAGCACTCAGCCTCTCGCTAGAAAAATGAAAAGACTCAAGCTGGCAAAAGCAGCACAGCAAAGAACTGTGCATTCTTCGAAATCCCAAATCCACAAGGAGAGTCCAATTGTGTCGGTTGCGATGCCTGACCTTCCCAACACTGGACGTGAAGAGCATGCGCCTTCCACCATTTGCACGCCCCCTGCAAGTGCTGGAAGGAGCACCCGCAGTCCAGTTCCTGATAGAGATGAGCGCCGGAAATTTTTCGGGTTTTGTGTTTTGGTTTTGGGTTCGGTTCCGCGGCCGTGTTTTGGGTTCGACCGCGTTTTGGCAAAACCTCACCGAATTTTTTTTGTCGGATTCGGGTGTGTTTTGGATTCGGGTGTTTTTTAAAAAAAACCCTAAAAAACAGCTTAAATCATAGAATTTGGGGGTAATTTTGATCCCAAAGTATTATTAACCTCAAAAAACATAATTTACACTCATTTTCAGCCTATTCTGAACACATCACACCTCACAATATTATTTTTAGTCCTAAAATTTGCACCGAGGTCGCTGTGTGAGTAAGATAAGCGACCCTAGTGGCCGACACAAACACCGGGCCCATCTAGGAGTGGCACTGCAGTGTCACGCAGGATGGCCCTTCCAAAAAACCCTCCCCAAACAGCACATGACGCAAAGAAAAAAAGAGGCGCAATGAGGTAGCTGACTGTGTGAGTAAGATTAGCGACCCTAGTGGCCGACACAAACACCGGGCCCATCTAGGAGTGGCACTGCAGTGTCACGCAGGATGTCCCTTCCAAAAAACCCTCCCCAAACAGCACATGACGCAAAGAAAAAAAGAGGCGCAATGAGGTAGCTGTGTGAGTAAGATTAGCGACCCTAGTGGCCGACACAAACACCGGGCCCATCTAGGAGTGGCACTGCAGTGTCACGCAGGATGTCCCTTCCAAAAAACCCTCCCCAATCAGCACATGATGCAAAGAAAAAGAAAAGAAAAAAGAGGTGCAAGATGGAATTATCCTTGGGCCCTCCCACCCACCCTTATGTTGTATAAACAAAACAGGACATGCACACTTTAACCAACCCATCATTTCAGTGACAGGGTCTGCCACACGACTGTGACTGATATGACGGGTTGGTTTGGACCCCCCCCAAAAAAGAAGCAATTAATCTCTCCTTGCACAAACTGGCTCTACAGAGGCAAGATGTCCACCTCATCTTCACCCTCCGATATATCACCGTGTACATCCCCCTCCTCACAGATTATCAATTCGTCCCCACTGGAATCCACCATCTCAGCTCCCTGTGTACTTTGTGGAGGCAATTGCTGCTGGTCAATGTCTCCGCGGAGGAATTGATTATAATTCATTTTAATGAACATCATCTTCTCCACATTTTCTGGATGTAACCTCGTACGCCGATTGCTGACAAGGTGAGCGGCGGCACTAAACACTCTTTCGGAGTACACACTTGTGGGAGGGCAACTTAGGTAGAATAAAGCCAGTTTGTGCAAGGGCCTCCAAATTGCCTCTTTTTCCTGCCAGTATAAGTACGGACTGTGTGACGTGCCTACTTGGATGCGGTCACTCATATAATCCTCCACCATTCTATCAATGTTGAGAGAATCATATGCAGTGACAGTAGACGACATGTCCGTAATCGTTGTCAGGTCCTTCAGTCCGGACCAGATGTCAGCATCAGCAGTCGCTCCAGACTGCCCTGCATCACCGCCAGCGGGTGGGCTCGGAATTCTGAGCCTTTTCCTCGCACCCCCAGTTGCGGGAGAATGTGAAGGAGGAGATGTTGACAGGTCGCGTTCCGCTTGACTTGACAATTTTGTCACCAGCAGGTCTTTCAACCCCAGCAGACCTGTGTCTGCCGGAAAGAGAGATCCAAGGTAGGCTTTAAATCTAGGATCGAGCACGGTGGCCAAAATGTAGTGCTCTGATTTCAACAGATTGACCACCCGTGAATCCTTGTTAAGCGAATTAAGGGCTGCATCCACAAGTCCCACATGCCTAGCGGAATCGCTCCGTGTTAGCTCCTTCTTCAATGCCTCCAGCTTCTTCTGCAAAAGCCTGATGAGGGGAATGACCTGACTCAGGCTGGCAGTGTCTGAACTGACTTCACGTGTGGCAAGTTCAAAGGGCATCAGAACCTTGCACAACGTTGAAATCATTCTCCACTGCACTTGAGACAGGTGCATTCCATCTCCTATATCGTGCTCAATTGTATAGGCTTGAATGGCCTTTTGCTGCTCCTCCAACCTCTGAAGCATATAGAGGGTTGAATTCCACCTCGTTACCACTTCTTGCTTCAGATGATGGCAGGGCAGGTTCAGTAGTTTTTGGTGGTGCTCCAGTCTTCTGTACGTGGTGCCTGTACGCCGAAAGTGTCCCGCAATTTTTCTGGCCACCGACAGCATCTCTTGCACGCCCCTGTCGTTTTTTAAAAAATTCTGCACCACCAAATTCAAGGTATGTGCAAAACATGGGACGTGCTGGAATTTGCCCATATTTAATGCACACACAATATTGCTGGCGTTGTCCGATGCCACAAATCCACAGGAGAGTCCAATTGGGGTAAGCCATTCCGCGATGATCTTCCTCAGTTGCCGTAAGAGGTTTTCAGCTGTGTGCGTATTCTGGAAAGCGGTGATACAAAGCGTAGCCTGCCTAGGAAAGAGTTGGCGTTTGCGAGATGCTGCTACTGGTGCCGCCGCTGCTGTTCTTGCGGCGGGAGTCCATACATCTACCCAGTGGGCTGTCACAGTCATATAGTCCTGACCCTGCCCTGCTCCACTTGTCCACATGTCCGTGGTTAAGTGGACATTGGGTACAACTGCATTTTTTAGGACACTGGTGAGTCTTTTTCTGACGTCCGTGTACATTCTCGGTATCGCCTGCCTAGAGAAGTGGAACCTAGATGGTATTTGGTAACGGGGGCACACTGCCTCAATAAATTGTCTAGTTCCCTGTGAACTAACGGCGGATACCGGACGCACGTCTAACACCAACATAGTTGTCAAGGACTCAGTTATCCGCTTTGCAGTAGGATGACTGCTGTGATATTTCATCTTCCTCGCAAAGGACTGTTGAACAGTCAATTGCTTACTGGAAGTAGTACAAGTGGGCTTACGACTTCCCCTCTGGGATGACCATCGACTCCCAGCGGCAACAACAGCAGCGCCAGCAGCAGTAGGCGTTACACGCAAGGATGCATCGGAGGAATCCCAGGCAGGAGAGGACTCGTCAGACTTGCCAGTGACATGGCCTGCAGGACTATTGGCATTCCTGGGGAAGGAGGAAATTGACACTGAGGGAGTTGGTGGGGTGGTTTGCGTGAGCTTGGTTACAAGAGGAAGGGATTTACTGGTCAGTGGACTGCTTCCGCTGTCACCCAAAGTTTTTGAACTTGTCACTGACTTATTATGAATGCGCTGCAGGTGACGTATAAGGGAGGATGTTCCGAGGTGGTTAACGTCCTTACCCCTACTTATTACAGCTTGACAAAGGGAACACACGGCTTGACACCTGTTGTCCGCATTTCTGGTGAAATACCTCCACACCGAAGAGCTGATTTTTTTGGTATTTTCACCTGGCATGTCAACGGCCATATTCCTCCCACGGACAACAGGTGTCTCCCCGGGTGCCTGACTTAAACAAACCACCTCACCATCAGAATCCTCCTGGTCAATTTCCTCCCCAGCGCCAGCAACACCCATATCCTCCTCATCCTGGTGTACTTCAACACTGACATCTTCAATCTGACTATCAGGAACTGGACTGCGGGTGCTCCTTCCAGCACTTGCAGGGGGCATGCAAATAGTGGAAGGCGCATGCTCTTCACGTCCAGTGTTGGGAAGGTCAGGCATCGCAAACGACACAATTGGACTCTCCTTGTGGATTTGGGATTTCAAAGAACGCACAGTTCTTTGCGGTGCTTTTGCCAGCTTGAGTCTTTTCAGTTTTCTAGCGAGAGGCTGAGTGCTTCCATCCTCATGTGAAGCTGAACCACTAGCCATGAACATAGGCCAGGGCCTCAGCCGTTCCTTGCCACTCCGTGTGGTAAATGGCATATTGGCAAGTTTACGCTTCTCCTCCGACAATTTTATTTTAGGTTTTGGAGTCCTTTTTTTTCTGATATTTGGTGTTTTGGATTTGACATGCTCTGTACTATGACATTGGGCATCGGCCTTGGCAGACGACGTTGCTGGCATTTCATCGTCTCGGCCATGACTAGTGGCAGCAGCTTCAGCACGAGGTGGAAGTGGATCTTGATCTTTCCCTAATTTTGGAACCTCAACTTTTTTGTTCTCCATATTTTATAGGCAGAACTAAAAGGCACCTCAGGTAAACAATGGAGATGGATGGATTGGATACTAGTATACAATTATGGACGGACTGCCACGGTTAGGTGGTATAAAAAAACCACGGTTAGGTGGTATATATTATAATAATAATACAATTATGGATGGACGGACTGCCTGCCGACTGCCGACACAGAGGTAGCCACAGCCGTGAACTACCGCACTGTACACTGGTTGATAAAGAGATAGTAGTATACTCGTAACAACTAGTATGACACTATGACGACGGTATAAAGAATGAAAAAAAAACCACGGTTAGGTGGTATATATTATAATAATAATACAATTATGGATGGACGGACTGCCTGCCGACTGCCGACACAGAGGTAGCCACAGCCGTGAACTACCGCACTGTACACTGGTTGATAAAGAGATAGTAGTATACTCGTAACAACTAGTATGACACTATGACGACGGTATAAAGAATGAAAAAAAAACCACGGTTAGGTGGTATATATTATAATAATAATACAATTATGGATGGACGGACTGCCTGCCGACTGCCGACACAGAGGTAGCCACAGCCGTGAACTACCGCACTGTACACTGGTTGATAAAGAGATAGTAGTATACTCGTAACAACTAGTATGACACTATGACGACGGTATAAAGAATGAAAAAAAAACCACGGTTAGGTGGTATATATTATAATAATAATACAATTATGGATGGACGGACTGCCTGCCGACTGCCGACACAGAGGTAGCCACAGCCGTGAACTACCGCACTGTACACTGGTTGATAAAGAGATAGTAGTATACTCGTAACAACTAGTATGACACTATGACGACGGTATAAAGAATGCAAAAAAAACCACAGTTAGGTGGTATATATTATAATAATAATACAATTATGGATGGACGGACTGCCTGCCGACTGCCGACACAGAGGTAGCCACAGCCGTGAACTACCGCACTGTACACTGGTTGATAAAGAGATAGTAGTATACTCGTAACAACTAGTATGACACTATGACGGTATAAAGAATGAAAAAAAAACCACGGTTAGGTGGTATATATTATAATAATAATACAATTATGGATGGACGGACTGCCTGCCGACTGCCGACACAGAGGTAGCCACAGCCGTGAACTACCGCACTGTACACTGGTTGATAAAGAGATAGTAGTATACTCGTAACAATTAGGATGACATTATGACGGTATAAAGAATGAAAAAAAAACCACGGTTAGGTGGTAGGTATATAATAATAAATAATACAATTCTGGTCGGACGGACTGCCTGCCGTGTGCCGACACAGAGGTAGCCACAGCCGTGAACTACCGCACTGTACACTGGTTGATAAAGAGATAGTAGTATACTCGTAACAATTAGGATGACACTATGACGGTATAAAGAATGAAAAAAAAACCACGGTTAGGTGGTAGGTATATAATAATAAATAATACAATTCTGGTCGGACGGACTGCCTGCCGTGTGCCGACACAGAGGTAGCCACAGCCGTGAACTACCGCACTGTACACTGGTTGATAAAGAGATAGTAGTATACTCGTAACAATTAGGATGACACTATGACGGTATAAAGAATGAAAAAAAAACCACGGTTAGGTGGTAGGTATATAATAATAAATAATACAATTCTGGTCGGACGGACTGCCTGCCGTGTGCCGACACAGAGGTAGCCACAGCCGTGAACTACCGCACTGTACACTGGTTGATAAAGAGATAGTAGTATACTCGTAACAATTAGGATGACACTATGACGGTATAAAGAATGAAAAAAAAACCACGGTTAGGTGGTAGGTATATAATAATAAATAATACAATTCTGGTCGGACGGACTGCCTGCCGTGTGCCGACACAGAGGTAGCCACAGCCGTGAACTACCGCACTGTACACTGGTTGATAAAGAGATAGTAGTATACTCGTAACAATTAGGATGACACTATGACGGTATAAAGAATGAAAAAAAAACCACGGTTAGGTGGTAGGTATATAATAATAAATAATACAATTCTGGTCGGACGGACTGCCTGCCGTGTGCCGACACAGAGGTAGCCACAGCCGTGAACTACCGCACTGTACTGTGTCTGCTGCTAATATAGACTGGTTGATATTTAAAGAGATATTAGTAGTATACAACAATACTATACTGGTGGTCAGGCACTGGTCACCACTCCTGCAGCAAAAGTGTGCACTGTTAATTAATATAATTGTACTCCTGGCTCCTGCTAACAACCTGCAGTGCTCCCCAGTCTCCCCCACAATTAATTATAAGCTTTTAATTTATACATTGATGACTGTGCAGCACACTGGGCTGAGCTGAGTGCACACAGACTGAGTCACACTGTGTGACTGACTGTGCTGTGTATCGTTTTTTTTTTCAGGCAGAGAACGGATATAGCAGAGAGAAGTGAACGGATATATTATATTAAATAAAAGTTAACTAGCAACTGCACTGGTCACTGACTGTGGTAAACTAACTCTGTCTGCGACTCTGCACAATCTCTCTCTATCTAATCTATCTATCTCTATTCTAATGGAGAGGACGCCAGACACGTCCTCTCCCTATCAATCTCAATGCACGAGTGAAAATGGCGGCGACGCGCGGCTCCTTATATAGAATCCGAGTCTCGCGATAGAATCCGAGCCTCGCGAGAATCCGACAGCGTCATGATGACGTTCGGGCGCGCTCGGGTTAACCGAGCAAGGCGGGAAGATCCGAGTCGCTCGGACCCGTGGAAAAAAAAGTGAAGTTCGTGCGGGTTCGGATTCAAAGAAACCGAACCCGCTCATCTCTAGTTCCTGATAGTCAGATTGAAGATGTCAGTGTTGAAGTACACCAGGATGAGGAGGATATGGGTGTTGCTGGCGCTGGGGAGGAAATTGACCAGGAGGATTCTGATGGTGAGGTGGTTTGTTTAAGTCAGGCACCCGGGGAGACACCTGTTGTCCGTGGGAGGAATATGGCCGTTGACATGCCAGGTGAAAATACCAAAAAAATCAGCTCTTCGGTGTGGAGGTATTTCACCAGAAATGCGGACAACAGGTGTCAAGCCGTGTGTTCCCTTTGTCAAGCTGTAATAAGTAGGGGTAAGGACGTTAACCACCTCGGAACATCCTCCCTTATACGTCACCTGCAGCGCATTCATAATAAGTCAGTGACAAGTTCAAAAACTTTGGGTGACAGCGGAAGCAGTCCACTGACCAGTAAATCCCTTCCTCTTGTAACCAAGCTCACGCAAACCACCCCACCAACTCCCTCAGTGTCAATTTCCTCCTTCCCCAGGAATGCCAATAGTCCTGCAGGCCATGTCACTGGCAATTCTGACGAGTCCTCTCCTGC
Source organism: Pseudophryne corroboree (assembly GCF_028390025.1). Classification (NCBI taxonomy): domain Eukaryota; kingdom Metazoa; phylum Chordata; class Amphibia; order Anura; family Myobatrachidae; genus Pseudophryne; species Pseudophryne corroboree. The sequence goes on from NC_086452.1 coordinate 86,101,667, forward strand.
CTGGGATTCCTCCGATGCATCCTTGCGTGTAACGCCTACTGCTGCTGGCGCTGCTGTTGTTGCCGCTGGGAGTCGATGGTCATCCCAGAGGGGAAGTCGTAAGCCCACTTGTACTACTTCCAGTAAGCAATTGACTGTTCAACAGTCCTTTGCGAGGAAGATGAAATATCACAGCAGTCATCCTACTGCAAAGCGGATAACTGAGGCCTTGACAACTATGTTGGTGTTAGACGTGCGTCCGGTATCCGCCGTTAGTTCACAGGGAACTAGACAATTTATTGAGGCAGTGTGCCCCCGTTACCAAATACCATCTAGGTTCCACTTCTCTAGGCAGGCGATACCGAGAATGTACACGGACGTCAGAAAAAGACTCACCAGTGTCCTAAAAAATGCAGTTGTACCCAATGTCCACTTAACCACGGACATGTGGACAAGTGGAGCAGGGCAGGGTCAGGACTATATGACTGTGACAGCCCACTGGGTAGATGTATGGACTCTCGCCGCAAGAACAGCAGCGGCGGCACCAGTAGCAGCATCTCGCAAACGCCAACTCTTTCCTAGGCAGGCTACGCTTTGTATCACCGCTTTCCAGAATACGCACACAGCTGAAAACCTCTTACGGCAACTGAGGAAGATCATCGCGGAATGGCTTACCCCAATTGGACTCTCCTGTGGATTTGTGGCATCGGACAACGCCAGCAATATTGTGTGTGCATTAAATATGGGCAAATTCCAGCACGTCCCATGTTTTGCACATACCTTGAATTTGGTGGTGCAGAATTTTTTAAAAAACGACAGGGGCGTGCAAGAGATGCTGTCGGTGGCCAGAAGAATTGCGGGACACTTTCGGCGTACAGGCACCACGTACAGAAGACTGGAGCACCACCAAAAACTACTGAACCTGCCCTGCCATCATCTGAAGCAAGAAGTGGTAACGAGGTGGAATTCAACCCTCTATATGCTTCAGAGGTTGGAGGAGCAGCAAAAGGCCATTCAAGCCTATACAATTGAGCACGATATAGGAGGTGGAATGCACCTGTCTCAAGTGCAGTGGAGAATGATTTCAACGTTGTGCAAGGTTCTGATGCCCTTTGAACTTGCCACACGTGAAGTCAGTTCAGACACTGCCAGCCTGAGTCAGGTCATTCCCCTCATCAGGCTTTTGCAGAAGAAGCTGGAGGCATTGAAGAAGGAGCTAAAAGGGAGCTATTCCGCTAGGCATGTGGGACTTGTGGATGCAGCCCTTAATTCGCTTAACAAGGATTCACGGGTGGTCAATCTGTTGAAATCAGAGCACTACATTTTGGCCACCGTGCTCGATCCTAGATTTAAAGCCTACCTTGGATCTCTCTTTCCGGCAGACACAAGTCTGCTGGGGTTGAAAGACCTGCTGGTGACAAAATTGTCAAGTCAAGCGGAACGCGACCTGTCAACATCTCCTCCTTCACATTCTCCCGCAACTGGGGGTGCGAGGAAAAGGCTCAGAATTCCGAGCCCACCCGCTGGCGGTGATGCAGGGCAGTCTGGAGCGACTGCTGATGCTGACATCTGGTCCGGACTGAAGGACCTGACAACGATTACGGACATGTCGTCTACTGTCACTGCATATGATTCTCTCAACATTGATAGAATGGTGGAGGATTATATGAGTGACCGCATCCAAGTAGGCACGTCACACAGTCCGTACTTATACTGGCAGGAAAAAGAGGCAATTTGGAGGCCCTTGCACAAACTGGCTTTATTCTACCTAAGTTGCCCTCCCACAAGTGTGTACTCCGAAAGAGTGTTTAGTGCCGCCGCTCACCTTGTCAGCAATCGGCGTATGAGGTTACATCCAGAAAATGTGGAGAAGATGATGTTCATTAAAATGAATTATAATCAATTCCTCCGCGGAGACATTGACCAGCAGCAATTGCCTCCACAAAGTACACAGGGAGCTGAGATGGTGGATTCCAGTGGGGACGAATTGATAATCTGTGAGGAGGGGGATGTACACGGTGATATATCGGAGGGTGAAGATGAGGTGGACATCTTGCCTCTGTAGAGCCAGTTTGTGCAAGGAGAGATTAATTGCTTCTTTTTTGGGGGGGGGTCCAAACCAACCCGTCATATCAGTCACAGTCGTGTGGCAGACCCTGTCACTGAAATGATGGGTTGGTTAAAGTGTGCATGTCCTGTTTTGTTTATACAACATAAGGGTGGGTGGGAGGGCCCAAGGACAATTCCATCTTGCACCTCTTTTTTCTTTTCTTTTTCTTTGCATCATGTGCTGATTGGGGAGGGTTTTTTGGAAGGGACATCCTGCGTGACACTGCAGTGCCACACCTAGATGGGCCCGGTGTTTGTGTCGGCCACTAGGGTCGCTAATCTTACTCACACAGTCAGCTACCTCATTGCGCCTCTTTTTTTCTTTGCGTCATGTGCTGTTTGGGGAGGGTTTTTTGGAAGGGACATCCTGCGTGACACTGCAGTGCCACTCCTAGATGGGCCCGGTGTTTGTGTCGGCCACTAGGGTCGCTAATCTTACTCACACAGCTACCTCATTGCGCCTCTTTTTTTCTTTGCGTCATGTGCTGTTTGGGGAGGGTTTTTTGGAAGGGACATCCTGCGTGACACTGCAGTGCCACTCCTAGATGGGCCCGGTGTTTGTGTCGGCCACTAGGGTCGCTAATCTTACTCACACAGCTACCTCATTGCGCCTCTTTTTTTCTTTGCGTCATGTGCTGTTTGGGGAGGATTTTTTGGAAGGGCCATCCTGCGTGACACTGCAGTGCCACTCCTAGATGGGCCCGGTGTTTGTGTCGGCCACTAGGGTCGCTAATCTTACTCACACAGCTACCTCATTGCGCCTCTTTTTTTCTTTGCGTCATGTGCTGTTTGGGGAGGGTTTTTTGGAAGGGACATCCTGCGTGACACTGCAGTGCCACTCCTAGATGGGCCCGGTGTTTGTGTCGGCCACTAGGGTCGCTTATCTTACTCACACAGCGACCTCGGTGCAAATTTTAGGACTAAAAATAATATTGTGAGGTGTGAGGTATTCAGAATAGACTGAAAATGAGTGTAAATTATGGTTTTTGAGGTTAATAATACTTTGGGATCAAAATGACCCCCAAATTCTATGATTTAAGCTGTTTTTTAGTGTTTTTTGAAAAAAACACCCGAATCCAAAACACACCCGAATCCGACAAAAAAAATTCGGTGAGGTTTTGCCAAAACGCGTTCGAACCCAAAACACGGCCGCGGAACCGAACCCAAAACCAAAACACAAAACCCGAAAAATTTCAGGCGCTCATCTCTAATAGTAACCCCTGCCCTGTTGAAGGAGGGGGACCTTGATTATCACCTGCTGGAGGTACAGCTTGTGAATTGCCGCCAGTACTACTTCCCTTTCCCGGGGAGCAGCTGGCAAGGCTGATTTGAGGTAACGGCGAGGGGGAGTCGCCTCGAACTCCAGCTTGTATCCCTGAGATACAATTTGTACAGCCCAGAGATCCACTTGTGAGCGAACCCACTGGTTGCTGAAGTTTCGGAGACGTGCCCCCACCGCACCTGGCTCCACCTGTGGAGCCCCAACGTCATGCGGTGGACTTAGTGGAAGCAGGGGAGGATTTTTGTTCCTGGGAACTGGCTGCCTGGTGCAGCTTCTTTCCTCTACCCTTGCCTCTGGCCAGAAAGGATGCTCCTCTGACCCGCTTGCCTTTCTGAGGCCGAAAGGACTGCACTTGATAATACGGTGCTTTCTTAGGCTGTGAGGGAACCCGAGGTAAAAAAGTCGACTTCCCAGCAGTTGCTGTGGATACGAGGTCCGAGAGACCGTCCCAAAACAATTCCTCACCGTTATAAGGCAAAACCTCCATGTGTTTTTTAGAATCAGCATCACCTGTCCACTGCCGAGTCCATAATACTCTCCTGGCAGAAATGGACATTGCATTAATTCTAGATGCCAGCAGGCAAATGTCCCTCTGGGCATCCCGCATATATAAGACGACGTCTTTTATATGTTCGATGGTTAGCAAAACAGTATCCCTGTCGAGGGAATCAATGTTGTCTGACAGGGTATCAGTTAGAGATGAGCGGGTTCGGTTTCTCTGAATCCGAACCCGCCCGAACTTCATGGTTTTTTTCACGGGTCCGAGCAGACTCGGATCCTCCCGCCTTGCTCGGTTAACCCGAGCGCGCCCGAACGTCATCATGACGCTGTCGGATTCTCGCGAGACTCGGATTCTATATAAGGAGCCGCGCGTCGCCGCCATTTTCACACGTGCATTGAGATTGATAGGGAGAGGACGTGGCTGGCGTCCTCTCCATTTAGATTATAAGAGAGAGAGATTTACTGGAGCTTAGGACTAGGAGGAGTACTGTAGAAGTGTAGAGAGTGCAGAGAGTTTACTAGTGAGTGACCACCAGACAGTGCAGTTTATTTAATATATCCGTTCTCTGCCTGAAAAAAGCGATACACACAGTGACTCAGTCACATACCATATCTGTGTGCACTGCTCAGGCTCAGCCCAGTGTGCTGCATCATCTATATATATTATATATCTGTCTGACTGCTCAGCTCACACAGCTTATAATTGTGGGGGAGACTGGGGAGCACTGCAGTGCCAGTTATAGGTTATAGCAGGAGCCAGGAGTACATAATATTATATAGTGAGTGACCACCAGACAGTGCAGTTTATTTAATATATCCGTTCTCTGCCTGAAAAAAGCGATACACACAGTGACTCAGTCACATACCATATCTGTGTGCACTGCTCAGGCTCAGCCCAGTGTGCTGCATCATCTATATATATTATATATCTGTCTGACTGCTCAGCTCACACAGCTTATAATTGTGGGGGAGACTGGGGAGCACTGCAGTGCCAGTTATAGGTTATAGCAGGAGCCAGGAGTACATAATATTATATTAAAATTAAACAGTGCACACTTTTGCTGCAGGAGTGCCACTGCCAGTGTGACTGACCAGTGACCTGACCACACTGACCACCAGTATAGTTAGTAGTATACTTATATTGTGATTGCCTGAAAAAGTTAAACACTCGTCGTGTGACTTCACTTGTGTGTTGTTGTTTTTTTTATTCTATAAAAATAAAACTCATTCTGCTGACAGACAGTGTCCAGCAGGTCCGTCATTATATAATATATAATATATACCTGTCCGGCTGCAGTAGTGATATATATATATTTTTTATATCATTTATCATCCAGTCGCAGCAGACACAGTACGGTAGTTCACGGCTGTGGCTACCTCTGTGTCTGCACTCGGCAGGCAGTCCGTCCATAATTGTATACCACCTAACCGTGGTTTTTTTTTCTTCTTTATACATACATACTACTACGACATCTCTTTATCAACCAGTCTATATTAGCAGCAGACACAGTACAGTACGGTAGTTCACGGCTGTGGCTACCTCTGTGTCTGCACTCGGCAGGCAGTCCGTCCATAATTGTATACCACCTAACCGTGGTTTTTTTTTCTTTCTTCTTTATACATACATAGTTACATAGACATCTCTTTATCAACCAGTCTATATTAGCAGCAGACACAGTACAGTACGGTAGTTCACGGCTGTGGCTACCTCTGTGTCTGCACTCGGCAGGCAGTCCGTCCATAATTGTATACCACCTAACCGTGTTTTTTTTTTCTTTCTTCTTTATACATACATAGTTACATAGACATCTCTTTATCAACCAGTCTATATTAGCAGCAGACACAGTACAGTACGGTAGTTCACGGCTGTGGCTACCTCTGTGTCTGCACTCGGCAGGCAGTCCGTCCATAATTGTATACCACCTAACCGTGGTTTTTTTTTCTTTCTTCTTTATACATACATAGTTACATAGACATCTCTTTATCAACCAGTCTATATTAGCAGCAGACACAGTACAGTACGGTAGTTCACGGCTGTGGCTACCTCTGTGTCTGCACTCGGCAGGCAGTCCGTCCATAATTGTATACCACCTAACCGTGGTTTTTTTTTCTTTCTTCTTTATACATACATAGTTACATAGACATCTCTTTATCAACCAGTCTATATTAGCAGCAGACACAGTACAGTACGGTAGTTCACGGCTGTGGCTACCTCTGTGTCTGCACTCGGCAGGCAGTCCGTCCATAATTGTATACCACCTAACCGTGGTTTTTTTTTTCTTTCTTCTTTATACATACATACTACTACGACATCTCTTTATCAACCAGTCTATATTATTAGCAGCAGACACAGTACAGTACGGTAGTTCACGGCTGTGGCTACCTCTGTGTCTGCACTCGGCAGGCAGTCCGTCCATAATTGTATACCACCTAACCGTGGTTTTTTTTTCTTTCTTCTTTATACATACATAGTTACATAGACATCTCTTTATCAACCAGTCTATATTAGCAGCAGACACAGTACAGTACGGTAGTTCACGGCTGTGGCTACCTCTGTGTCTGCACTCGGCAGGCAGTCCATAATTGTATACTAGTATCCATCTCCATTGTTTACCTGAGGTGCCTTTTAGTTGTGCCTATTAAAATATGGAGAACAAAAATGTTGAGGTTCCAAAATTAGGGAAAGATCAAGATCCACTTCCACCTCGTGCTGAAGCTGCTGCCACTAGTCATGGCCGAGACGATGAAATGCCAGCAACGTCGTCTGCCAAGGCCGATGCCCAATGTCATAGTACAGAGCATGTCAAATCCAAAACACCAAATATCAGAAAAAAAAGGACTCCAAAACCTAAAATAAAATTGTCGGAGGAGAAGCGTAAACTTGCCAATATGCCATTTACGACACGGAGTGGCAAGGAACGGCTGAGGCCCTGGCCTATGTTCATGGCTAGTGGTTCAGCTTCACATGAGGATGGAAGCACTCAGCCTCTCGCTAGAAAAATGAAAAGACTCAAGCTGGCAAAAGCAGCACAGCAAAGAACTGTGCATTCTTCGAAATCCCAAATCCACAAGGAGAGTCCAATTGTGTCGGTTGCGATGCCTGACCTTCCCAACACTGGACGTGAAGATAATCTGTGAGGAGGGGGATGTACACGGTGATATATCGGAGGGTGATGATGAGGTGGACATCTTGCCTCTGTAGAGCCAGTTTGTGCAAGGAGAGATTAATTGCTTCTTTTTTGGGGGGGGTCCAAACCAACCCGTCATATCAGTCACAGTCGTGTGGCAGACCCTGTCACTGAAATGATGGGTTGGTTAAAGTGTGCATGTCCTGTTTTGTTTATACAACATAAGGGTGGGTGGGAGGGCCCAAGGACAATTCCATCTTGCACCTCTTTTTTCTTTTCTTTTTCTTTGCATCATGTGCTGATTGGGGAGGGTTTTTTGGAAGGGACATCCTGCGTGACACTGCAGTGCCACTCCTAAATGGGCCCGGTGTTTGTGTCGGCCACTAGGGTCGCTAATCTTACTCACACAGTCAGCTACCTCATTGCGCCTCTTTTTTTCTTTGCGTCATGTGCTGTTTGGGGAGGGTTTTTTGGAAGGGACATCCTGCGTGACACTGCAGTGCCACTCCTAGATGGGCCCGGTGTTTGTGTCGGCCACTAGGGTCGCTAATCTTACTCACACAGCTACCTCATTGCGCCTCTTTTTTTCTTTGCGTCATGTGCTGTTTGGGGAGGGTTTTTTGGAAGGGACATCCTGCGTGACACTGCAGTGCCACTCCTAGATGGGCCCGGTGTTTGTGTCGGCCACTAGGGTCGCTAATCTTACTCACACAGCTACCTCATTGCGCCTCTTTTTTTCTTTGCGTCATGTGCTGTTTGGGGAGGGTTTTTTGGAAGGGCCATCCTGCGTGACACTGCAGTGCCACTCCTAGATGGGCCCGGTGTTTGTGTCGGCCACTAGGGTCGCTAATCTTACTCACACAGCTACCTCATTGCGCCTCTTTTTTTCTTTGCGTCATGTGCTGTTTGGGGAGGGTTTTTTGGAAGGGACATCCTGCGTGACACTGCAGTGCCACTCCTAGATGGGCCCGGTGTTTGTGTCGGCCACTAGGGTCGCTTATCTTACTCACACAGCGACCTCGGTGCAAATTTTAGGACTAAAAATAATATTGTGAGGTGTGAGGTATTCAGAATAGACTGAAAATGAATGTAAATTATGGTTTTTGAGGTTAATAATACTTTGGGATCAAAATGACCCCCAAATTCTATGATTTAAGCTGTTTTTTAGTGTTTTTTGAAAAAAACACCCGAATCCAAAACACACCCGAATCCGACAAAAAAAATTCGGTGAGGTTTTGCCAAAACGCGTTCGAACCCAAAACACGGCCGCGGAACCGAACCCAAAACCAAAACACAAAACCCGAAAAATTTCAGGCGCTCATCTCTAGTATCAGTCCATGCTGCTGCAGCACTACACATCCAGGCTGAAGCAATAGCAGGTCTCAGTAGAGTACCAGAGTGACTGTATACACAGACTTCAGGATAGCTTCCTGCTTTCTATCCGCAGGCTCCTTTAGGGCGGCCGTATCCTGAGACGGCAGTGCCACCCTTTTAGATAAGCGTGTTAGCGCCTTGTCCACCCTAGGGGATGTTTCCCAACGTAACCTATCCGTTGGCGGGAAAGGGTACGCCATCAGTAACCTCTTAGAAATCACTAGTTTCTTATCAGGGGAACTCCACTCTTCTTCACACAAATCATTTAATTCATCAGATGGGGGAAAAGTCACTGGCTGCTTTTTCTCCCCAAACATAATACCCCTCTTGGTGGTAACCGGGTTAATATCAGAAATGTACAATACATCTTTCATTGCAGTAATAATGCATCGGATGGCTTTTGTAGACTGTACATTTGTCTCATCCTCATCTACACTGGAGTCAGACTCCGTTTCGACATCTGTGTCTACCATCTGAGCTAGCGGGCGTTTATGAGCCCCTGACGGCTTCTGAGTCGCCTGGGCAGGCGCGGGCTGAGACCCCGGCTGTCCCAAGGCTGCTGCGTCATCGAACCTTTTATGTAAGGAGTTGACTATGTAAGGAGTTGACCTTCCACATATCCATCCAATCAGGTGTCGGCCCCGTCGGGGGCGACACCACACTTATCTGCCCCTGCTCCGCCTCCACGTAACCCTCCTCATCAAACATGTCGACACAGCCGTACCGACACACCGCACACACACAGGGAATGCTCAGACTGAGGACAAGACCCCACAAAGTCCTTTGGGGAGACAGAGAGAGAGTATGCCAGCACACACCACAGCGCTATATAACACAGGGATTTACACTATAAAAAGTGATTTACCCAATAGCTGCTTAAATATCTTATTTGCGCCTATATTTATGTGCCCCCCCCCTCTCTTTTTTACCCTTCTTGTATCAGGATACTGCAGGGGAGAGCCTGGGGAGCTGCTTCCAGCGGAGCTGTGAAGGGAAAATGGAGCTGGTGTGCTGAGGAAGAAGGCCCCGCCCCTCAGCGGCGGGCTTCTGTCCTGCGTTTTATGTAACTTAATGGCGGGGTTTTTTTACACATATACAGTTTTCAGACTGTATTATGTGTATTTCTCTGACGTCCTAGTGGATGCTGGGAACTCCGTAAGGACCATGGGGAATAGACGGGCTCCGCAGGAGACTGGGCACTCTAAAAGAAAGATTAGGTACTATCTGGTGTGCACTGGCTCCTCCCTCTATGCCCCTCCGCCAGACCTCAGTTAGAATCTGTGCCCGGCCTGAGCTGGGTGCTCCTAGTGGGCTCTCCTGAGCTTGCTAGAAAGAAAGTATTTGTTAGGTTTTTTATTTTCAGTGAGATCTGCTGGCAACAGACTCACTGCTACGTGGGACTGAGGGGAGAGAAGCAAACCTACCTGCTTGCAGCTAGCTTGTGCTTCTTAGGCTACTGGACACCATTAGCTCCAGAGGGTTCAAACACAGGGCCTGACCTCGATCGTCCGTTCCCGGAGCTGCGCCGCCGTCCCCCTTGCAGAGCCAGAAGACAGAAGAGAAGTGATGAAATCGGCGGCAGAAGACTCCTGTCTTCATTAAGGTAGCGCACAGCACCGCAGCTGTGCGCCATTGCTCCCACAGCACACCACACACTCCCGTCACTGTAGGGTGCAGGGCGCTGGGGGGGGGGGGGGGGGGGGCCTGGGCAGCAATAAAAAATACCTTTGGCATAAAAATACACATAATACAGTCTGTGACTGTATATGTGTAAAACCCCCGCCATTTTTAGTCAGAAACAGGACAGAAGCCCGCCGCTGAGGGGGCGGGGCCTTCTTCCTCAGCACACCAGCGCCATTTTCTCTTCACAGCTGCGCTGGAAGGAAGCTCCCCAGGCTCTCCCCTGCAGTATCCTGGTACACAAAGGGTGAAAAGAGAGGGGGGGGGGGGGGGGCACATAAATTTAGGCGCAAAAATTGTATATACAGCAGCTACTGGGTAAACACTGAGTTGTAGTGTAATCCCTGGGTTATATAGCGCTGGGGTGTGTGCTGGCATACTCTCTCTCTTTCTCTCCAAAGGGCCTTGTGGGGGAACTGTCCTCAAATAGAGCATCCCCTGTGTCTGTGGTGTGTCGGTACGCGTGTGTCGACATGTCTGAGGTAAAAGGCTCCTCTAAGGAGGTGATAGAGCGGATATGTGTGTGAGAGGGTGTCTCCGTCGACAACGCCGACACCTGTTTGGATATGTGTAAGTGCTAAGGTGAATTTATTGCACAAATGGTTAGGGAACAGACAGGAAATCTACCCATGTCTGTCCCTATGTCACAGAGACCTTCAGAGTCTCACAATGCTCACTATCCAAAATAACAAACACTGGTATCGACACGGAGTTTAACTCCACTGTCGACTACGACAATGCAAAGTTACAGCCAAGATGGCTAGAAGGTATTCAATATATGATTATTGAAATAAAAGATGATTTGCATATCACTGATGACTCATCTGTCCCTGACACGAGAGTACACATGTTTAAGGGGAAGAATGCTGAGGTAAATTTCCCTCCTCTCATGAGGAAAAAGAGCGGGAATCTCCAGACAAGAGACGGCAGCTTCCCACAAGAGAATTCTCAGGCTGTATCCTTTCCCCACTAGGGCCAGGATGTGTTGAGAATCTTCCCCTAGGGTGTCCTGTTTGCACAGATGGTAGCACTTGCTATTCTCAGGGATCCTGCAGATAGCGTGCACATTCTAGTATACTACCCAGACCGGCGATTGTGTTGGCATGGGTTTATAGCGCTGTGGCAGTGTGGACAGGTACCTTATCAGCAGAGATTGAGACCCTAGTAAATATATTAAAGATGCTGTCTTAAGCGATAGATATATAGTTATAAAGCATGCCCAAAGAGACATGAGTATACTGGGTCCTAGAGTCTAAGCTATGTCGATCTCTGCTTGACGTGTCCTGTAGAATATGCATTGGACAGATGATGCCGACTTAAGAGGCATGTGGAAGGCTGAGGATGTTAGGGTCTCCTGCTCTGTGCTGCCACGTCGTCATGGCAACCGGGAGACAAGTGCTAGCGGAGTAACCTGAGCGTAGCTGATACTCCGGTTCGGGTCTTTTGCTGTGCAGTGGTTACAGGCTCTGTGCACGGCAGGGGATCCGGTGCTGGTTTTTGTGCTCACAGTCTGTGAGGTCTGAGTGGGGCGTGGACAGCACCTGCTATATAAACCCTCTTCTCAGGTTAGGCAGATGCTGCTGAATCTTTGTTGGTTAGTCAGTTCCTGAAAGCTAGCTAGTACTGTGTAAACTTTGTATTTGTTTGTTGCTTACTGCAAATAGGCCTTGGGATTTGGTATTACACTCTGCCAATCCAGACCTAGCAGTAAGACTGGAGTCAGTCGTTTAACCTGCTGGGGTTCTTTTGCTACTCTGTGAACCTAGCAAGTTTGCGGCTGTATTCTCAGACTTGCCTGCCAAAATCCTTTCTCACTGTGCAAGGTGTTCAGGTGTCAGTTTAGTGGCAGTAAGCTGAACCAGTGCACTGCAAGTGAGGACTAGGATTGTGGAGACTCTCCTTGTGTCTATTATTCCATCTCTGACCAAGGAGTTTACTGCCACACCCGTTGGTAACCCTTTAGGGTTTTGCTGTTGCCCTTAACAACAGCATTTCGGGTTCTCTACGTATTAAATCACTACATCTCGCTTCTTTCCATCTGAGCATTCCTAATACTAGGGAGACACCCAGTTTCTTAGCCTTTGGGCTTCTCTGTTCACTTTGTGTTTATTTTGTTACCCTATCACCTTCTGTGTATGTAATGTCATATTCCCCAGTCTGTCTGTGAGTTCATTTGTTTTGCATCCCTCACCGTTCAGACACCAGTACATTCCTGCTGGCACTGGTGTGCATAACATATTCAGCAGCCCAATACTCCTGTTGAAATTTTGTGGGAATATGGAGCATACCCCTCAAAATACTTTGCAACAGGTGGTCGATCAGGTGCAGGTCCTGACTCGACAATTTAATGATTTGTCCATTAAAATGCACACCTCACAGGCCGCTGGCGGAGCTCCCGCAGCAGCAGTACCTTCAGGGGTTAAAGAGCCGAAAGTAAATCTCCCGGATCGTTTTTCTGGAGATCGTTCGCAGTTCTTTTGTTTCAAGGAGAGCTGCAAGCTATATTTCCAGCTTAGGCCTCAGTCTTCTGGGTCGGAGATTCAGCGGGTGGGCATAGTGATTTCCTTGCTACAAGGAGACCCACAGGTCTGGGCATATGGGTTGCAGCCTGACTGTCCGTCGCTTAAAAGTGTTGATGCTTTTTTTACGGCACTGGGCATGTTGTATGATGACCCTGACAAGACGGCCTCAGCCGAGGCTCAGATTTCGATCCTTAAGCAAGGGCGAAGGCCAGTTGAGGTTTATTGTACGGAGTTTCGGAGGTTGGCCCATGATACCCAGTGGAATGACCCAGCCCTGAGACACCAGTACCGAAGAGGTCTTTCTAACCAGTTAAAAGACCAACTGGTACAATATCCCTTGCCTGATAGCTTGGATCAGCTCATGCAGTTATCCATTCGGGTGGATAGACGGCTGAGAGAGCGCAGGCTTGAAAGGGAGACCGAGGTTTCCTTCTTTCCCAAGGGAACCTCAGACTCTGAGGAATTTTCCGAGGAGCCTATGCAGATTGGGGCTACCCGCCTCTCCTCGCATGAGAAGACGCGGAGGAGACAGCAGGGGTTATGTTTGTACTGTGGGAATAAAGGTCATGTGGTAGTATCATGCCCAGAAAAGCCGGAAAACTTCAGGGCCTGAGGGTGATGGGAAATATCCTGTCAGGCCAGAAGTCAGAATTTCCCAAGAAGACTTTTATCATTCCGGTGACCTTGAAGATCCTTGGTCAAACTGTCAAGACTGAGGCCTTTGTGGACAGTGGGGCCGACGGGGTTTTTATGGACCGCCAATTCGCCCTGAAACACTCTGTTCCCTTAGTACCCTTGGCATCGGAAATTGAGATTTGTGGGTTAAACGGGGAACCATTATCCCAGGGTAAAATTACCTCTTGCACTAGCCAGATTTCCTTGTTTATTGGAGCCACACACTCTGAAAAATTGTCCTTTTATGTGACTGTCTGTACTTTTGCCCCATTGGTGTTGGGGTTACCCTGGTTAAGGGCCCACAATCCTCAATTTGACTGGGTCTCTGGGGAGATTCTTAGTTGGGGTACTGATTGTTTCAGGAGTTGCTTGAGCCTTCCAGTCAGGCTTTCGCAGCTAAGTTTGCCAGGATTGCCAGGATGTTATGCAGATTTTGCGGACGTGTTCTCCAAAAGAGTTGCAGAGGTACTACCTCCCCATCGCCCCTATGACTGTGCCATTGATTTGTTGCCGAATGCTAAGCTTCCCAAGAGCAGGTTGTACTCCCTGTCACATCCTGAGACTCAGGCTATGGCAGAGTACATTCAGGAGAACTTGGCTAAGGGATTTATCAGACCTTCACAGTCTCCAGTTGGGTCGGGGTTCTTCTTCGTGGGTAAAAAGGACGGTTCGTTGCGACCCTGCATTGACTTCAGGGAATTGAACCGTATCACGATTAAAAACTCATACCCACTGCCTCTCATTTCGGTCTTGTTTGACCAGCTTCGTACTGCCACCATTTTTTCTAAGATTGACCTACGCGGTGCGTACAATCTAATCCGAATAAGAGAGGGGGATGAATGGAAGACTGCCTTTAATACCCACTCAGGGCATTATGAATATTTGGTGATGCCTTTTGGGCTCTGTAATGCCCCGGCAGTCTTCCAGGACTTCATGAACGATGTGCTCAGGGAATATTTGGATAGATTCTTAGTTGTATACTTAGATGACATCCTAATCTTCTCCCATTCCCTGGAGGAACATCGGAAGCATGTACGCTTAGTCCTCCAGAAACTCAGAGACCACCGGCTTGGGGCGAAGCTGGAGAAGTGCGAATTTGAAGTTCAGCAAATCGCATTTCTAGGATATATTATCTCCCCAGAAGGTTTCCAAATGGAGGGTTCCAAGGTACAGGCAGTCCTGGATTGGGTGCAGCCCACTAGTTTGAAGGCGCTTCAGCGTTTTCTGGGCTTTGCGAATTTTTATAGACGATTTATCGCTGGATTTTCGTCTATAGTGGCGCCCTTGGTGGCACTCACTAAGAAAGGGGCGGATGTTGCTCACTGGTCTTGTGAGGCCAAAGCGGCTTTTGCCCGTCTCAAAAGGGCATTTGTCTCGGCCAAGGTGCTGCGACACCCAGATCCAGAGCGTCCTTTTGTGGTGGAGGTGGATGCCTCTGAGATGGGTATTGGGGTAGTGCTCTCTCAGATGGGGGTGTCTGATAATCGCCTTCATCCCTGTGCTTACTTTTCCTGTAAATTTTCGCTTGCCGAGATGAATTATGACGTGGGTAACCGGGAATTGTTGGCTATTTTTTTTGTAAATACATTTTTATTTTGCTTATTGTACAAATATAAAGATATATAAACAGAGGATGCATCGTCAGATATGTGTAGAACAGAAATCTGGGAGAACATAGTCTCTTGACATGAAAAAACAGTTCCAATTATTGTACAATACTTTGGGAGCAAACACTGAGAAATATATTGTAGATTGGATTGCAAATTGAAGGTTCAAATATAATTATCCTTATAGCATAGAGACGATGTAATAACTAGAGATTGATAATGTTGAGAGAAAGAGAAAAGAGAAATAGGGAAAATAAGAGAAATTATTGAAGAAGAGGGGGGAGGACGGAGGAGGGGGGAGGGAGGAGAGGAAGGGTCCAATCTTTATCTTCAAGAGAGGGTCGAAATGGTTTGTAGTCGCCTAATCGGTACTGTTAGTAGATCATTGTATAGTGGAATTAGGAATTTGCAATAATACGTAGATGATGCCAATCAGAATTTTCGTAAACTTTCATAATTCTGTCTTGGGTAGACGAGTCTAAAGAGAGTATGAATGGGGACCATTTGGAATAGAATCGATCAACATGTTTATCTATTTCAGGGAAGGTACTATTTCTGTCAAAATAGAGTAGTTGTAAGAGTTTCAATTTCAATTCTTGTAGGGAGGGAGATGATGAAGAGATCCAATGGATGAGAATGATTTTCTTTGCAAGTGTCACGGTGATGGCCAGTAGCGGGATATAGGGGGAGATATCGCTGTTGGGGAGCCAATTTTTAAAATTTGCACACAAACACGCTAATGGGTCAGGGAAAATGTGTGTAGAGAATAAAGAGTTTAGGTAAACAATTAGTTTATTCCAAAAACGTTTTATTTTCCCACATTCCCAGAAGCAGTGGAAAAAATTTGCATGAGAGCTATGGCATTTGAAACAGGAGCCTGAGGAGTTTGGAAACATATGACTTCTTTGAGCAGGGGAAATATAGGCTCTATGTAATGTTCTCCAGTGAACTTCCTGAAGGTAAGAGGATTTCAGAAACTTCATGGTTTTAGAGCTATGTGTAAAAAGAGTTGAGGGGGAGTCAATGTCCGGGATATCACTTCGCCAGGTTAGTGCCAGTAATTGCCAAGGTTTAGTGTTGGAGGTCGGTAATAACAGAGTATATATATATTTTATACGGTAGGGGGAAGAATATAGTAGGCGTAGCAGGGAATTAATGGGATCAAGAGAGTTCTGATGTCTTGTTTTGGGGTCCAGAGAATAAACGTAGTGCCGTGACTGTAAGTACATGTAGAAGTCAGAGGTATGTAGAGAAAACTGCGCTTGGAGAGTAGAGAAAGGTATTATCTGGCCTCCTGGGTCGAAAACCTGGGAGGTGAGGGAGAGGCCCTTTTCTTTCCATGTGTGGAAAGTTGGGTTGGATAATGAGGGATGAAATGACGGGTTACCCCAGAGTGTATTATATGGAGAAGAAGATGCGTGTCTTGTTAATTTTTTATTGATTGAAATCCATGAAAAGTAGGTGTCGTGAAACATGATATGATGCAAAATGTTAGAAGGAATATCAGACTTTTTGGAGTGAAGAAGGGCGCTTGGAGAGTATGGATTAAAGAGAGCGGTGTCTAGAGGAGTTGAAGTATATGTGGATTTAGAAAGGAGCCAATCTGAAATATATCTGAAATGAATCGCTAAAGTATATAATTTCAGGTTTGGAAGAGACATACCTCCGTGAGATTTGTGAGACTGTAGCTTTTGGAAAGCAATTCGAGGACGTTTGTTTTGCCATATAAATCGGGAGGTAATTTGGTCAAAGCGTTTCAAGTCAGATATAGAGAGGCTAATAGGAAGCATTTGTAATAAGTAAAATATCTTAGGAAAAATTATACTTTTGACTACCGCTATTCTTCCAATGATAGATAATGGGAGGTTTAGCCATGAATCATATAGTGAAGAAATTTTGATGAGGGACGGAGTAAAGTTCAGTTTATATAAAGAGGAGAGATCAGAGGGGATGTGTAAACCTAGATATTTAATTTCTGTTTTGAGAATAGGAGAGAGAAGAGGGGGTGTAGGATGAAGAGTGCTAGTATTAGGGCCTTCAAGTTGTAGGGATTCAGATTTAGACATATTTATTTTGAATCCTGCTTGAGCTCCAAAATTATTTATCAGTGAAAACAAATTAGGTAAAGAGGAAGAGGGATTAGATAGAAAAAGTAATAGGTCGTCCGCATATAAAGCCAGTTTTAATGGGATATTTCCGATTTGGATCCCGTGGATGTTAGGGGAGTTTCTAATAGAGATTGCCAATGGTTCAATAGCAATGGCGAAGAGTAGTGGAGAAAGGGGGCATCCCTGGCGGGTACCTCGAGATATTACGAAAGGAGTAGATATGTGACCATTGCAATAGAGCTGGGAGGACGGAGAGGAGTATAGGGATTGGATAACCGAGATGAAGGATGAGGGAAAACCAAAAAGATGCATGGATCTAAACAGGTGTGGCCATTCCAAGAGGTCAAACGCCTTTTCTGCGTCTAAGGCTAAAACGAAGTTATCTGATAAGGTCGAATGCAATTTTGAATGTTGGATTATAGAAAGCACTTTGCGGACATTAGTCACAGAGTGACGGCCCCATATAAACCCGGTTTGGTCTGGGTGGATTATGTGGGGGAGAGAGAATTTTAGACGGTCGGCTAAGATTTTTGTGAAGATTTTATAGTCAGAATTTAATAGTGAAATTGGGCGGTAGGAGCTTGGGAGGGAAGGGTCGCGACCTGGCTTCAAAAGAACTTTGATTATGGCACTATTAAAATATAGGGGAATGGATTTTGAGTTAATTATTGAGTTGAACAATGCCAGAAGGTGTCTATCAATTTTATCTATCAAGAGTTTATAAAACTCATTAGAAAAGCCGTCTGGGCCTGGAGCTTTGTTAGGTTTCAAGTGAGTAATAGCTGAGCGAACTTCTTCTAATGTGATGGGTTCATTTAGGGAGACAAGAAATGTAGACGGGATCTGGGGAAGAAGGGGAAAAGACCAAGGTTGTGGGAGCTCATCAGTGGGGAGAGATGGATTAGAAAATAATTCTTCATAAAATGATTTCATTAGAGATGTGATGGATTGGGGGTCGTTAGTTAAGGACCCATCAGGGAGTTTCAAAGGATGTACTAACAAGGGGGGGGAAGAACCTTTCAACATATTTGTGAGAAGCTTCCCTGTTTTATTCCCGAATTTGTGGAACCGGTAATCGACTTTAAATTTATATTTATCACCCATCTGAGAAAGAAACTCGTTAAATTGGAGTTTTAATGTTAAATATGAGGATTTATTAGAAGGGGAGGGGTGGGATTTGAACACTTGGAAGGCTGAGGAAAGTGCACGTTGTATTTCTAGGTAAGATTTGGTATAATTTTTCTTTAAGGCAGAGGAGTATGAAATAATATTGCCCCGAAGGACCGATTTGGCTGTTTGCCAAAATAAAGAGGGGTCTGATTCTGAGTGTTGGTTATTTGAGAAGTAAAAGGTGTCCCAAGACGCCTGCAGAGAATCACAAAATTTTTTAGAGTTAGAAAGATGAGAGGGGAATTTCCATTGGGGGGATGGAGACTGAGAGGGATGTAAAGTGAGAGTAAACCAAATCAAGGCATGGTCAGAAATAATAATGGGTTCGATGGTTGAATCTGTGACTGAGGGAAAAAGCTTTTGGGTGACAAACGTATAATCAATTCTAGAAAACGTGTCATGTGCAGAGGAGTGGCAGGAAAACTCTCTTTCTATGGGATTAAGTGCACGCCATATATCGATTAGCTGTAAGGCTTCCGAAAAGGTAGGTATACCAAGTTTAGGGAGGCGTTGGGGATTTCTAGAGGTGTTAGAGCGGTCTAAATAATTAGAAGATACTAAATTGAAATCTCCACATACAATGAGATTATCATTAGAAAATGGGGATAATTTGGCTATTAACATCTGAAAAAAGGATTTTTTGTACGTAGTGGGAGCGTAAATATTGCAAAGGACCAGAACATACGACTCAATAGAGAGACTGACGATTAAATATCGGCCGTTGGGGTCGATGTCAGAGGATAATAGTGTGATATTAAGATTACGTTTTGCTAGTAGGACGACTCCTCTAGATTTAGAGTTGTATGGGGCTGCTGCTATTAGGGACCAATGTGACATCTGCAATTTCATGGATTCCTGGAGAGACAAATGGGATTCTTGCAGAAATGCTACATTGATATTCATTTTGGATAAATACATGAGGATCCTGCGGCGTTTAGACGGAGAATTAATTCCACCGACATTCAGGGTGCCAATCTTTAGGTTAGACATTGAAATAACCAGTAGAGGTAAAAGAATACAAAGATCAACCGAGTATCAAATGATTGGATTCGGTGAGGGGAGTATGGCTTGGGGATAGGAGGGGGAGGGGCATGGGGAAAATACACATATATACAAGAAGATTTAATTAACGTTTGGCATGCAAACAAACTTCCGGGCCAGTAATTCAAAATAATAATAGAAATTATTCCAAACATTACTACTATTCCGGTTCAACACTCCAGATGAATTCCCGACTACGGCATCTGGGTAAAGTTGCTCTAAAATATGGTAGAGCTATTCTAAGAGATGAAACGGTAGGCATAGGGTATATTAAGGAATATATTTATATTAAATAACAGGTATCAATAAGCGTAAATGTTGTGATAATCATTGGTAGACTATAAGATGGTCTGAAAACTCGGATCAATATTATTGACGGTAACTTGTTAAAATGGTTTACAAGAGACTATAATGGGTTTAAAGCCTTGAAGGGCATTAACCATCAAGCTAAGAATTATCACAAGATTTATAGCACAATAAAACTGAATTAGGTGAAGTGAATTAGGTAAGAACAAACAGAGGTAGAAGGCCTCAAGATAGCAACATTATGATGTGAACCTTAAAATCAAGTATTAGAGGATGGGGCGGCGTCAGCGATGTCATCATGGTCTTCTGTAGATCTTTCTTGAAGGTATGAAGTTGCGTCTTCTGGAGTGGAGAAATCCAAGTGTTTGTCTCCATCGTAAATCCGCAGTTTCGCTGGGTAGAGTAAAGAGAATTTACGCTTGGAGGACACCAATCTGGAGCAGATTGGATTGAAGGCCTTCCTTGCTCTTGAAAGTTCAGCGGAAAAGTCTTGGAATATGAGAAGGCGGTTGTTTTCCCATTGTAAGGACCGAATTTTTCTAGACGCAGACCAAATGGCAACTTTGTGAAGATAGTTGAGGCATCTGAACAGGGTAACTCTGGGACGGCCTTCAGCGGAACGAGGTGGGGGACCAACACGGTGTACGCGTTCAATCACTAGGTCTTTGCATGATTCGGTAATACCGAGGAGTGCTGGGAGAGTTGTCTGTACAAAGTGGGATAGTTCATCTCCTTTTACCGATTCTGGTAGTCCTACTAGCCTAATGTTATTCCGTCTGGACCTGTTCTCTGCGTCGTCTAGCTTCATCCATAGCTGGTAGTTCTCTTTCTCAAGACGTTTGACACAGCCCTGAACATCAGCCATATCGTGGCAAAGGCCCCCAATTCTATTTTCGTTAACAGAGACTTTATGCGAGAGGTGTTGCAGTTGAAGTGAAATATCTGAGACTGCTTTCGACAATAATGGAGAGATAGCTTGGGTTATGGCTTCAGTAAGGTCTGCATACGTGATAGGTGAATCAGGAGATCTGTTATTAGGAGTATTACGGGAGGAAGATTGAGACGCAATTAATTTTTTTGGAGCTGGAGACGAAGGGGGGGTGGTTATGCCAGGAGCCATGGTAGAGTTGGCTCTTCTTTTTTCTTGTCTAACCGGGAGGGAAGAAGGAGTTGCCGTGGCTGCAGGGTTGGGAGAAAGGAAACGGTCCATTGACAAATGGGGGTGAGGAAGGATCAGATAACAAATTTCTCTGTCTTGTAAAATACGAACAGGCTGGGTGTCTTATGAAAGAGGATTGTTCCTGTTTAATAAATTGAGGAGACTGGGAGCTGCGAGAACTGAGCTTGCAACGTGAATTATTGTGGTTAAATCCTGAGATGAATTGTCATATATATTGGAGGATAGTGTTTTGCAGTGCGGATCGTTCCCTATTGCGTCCACTGAGGTGTGGTGCGGAATTATAAGAATGAGCAGCACTTGGTGGGTAGCTGCTGTAGATGGTTGGTAGGCAGGGAGAGCCTAGTAATAGTGAAGAGAGGTGTAAGAATAATCTCCGTACTACGGTTGCTATGGTTACCAATCTGATCGTGAGACGGGAGATTATTGAGCCCGTCTATGTGGAGATCAGCCGGCGGTGTTCTGAGTAAGTGCGGGTGCTGGGAGCGCTATAGACCGTGGCAACTGGTCTGTGCTTCTCACGCTCTGAGACGGATTCTGCTGCTGTGAGCCGCGTGGCGGGAGTTATCGTACAGATAATAAAACTCCCCGTCAGTGTAATGAAAAGGGGGTCCGTGAGGAGGCACTTGGTCTTTGTATTTTATAACCCTACGTGTGCAGCTGTTATTGATTATTAACTAGCTGAGGGAGCCCAGAGACAGCGTGGAGAGGCAGTGTAGTAATAGACGCCCTGCTGCGGTTGCTATGGATACCACACCTGGTTATGTCCGTGAGACGCTTGGTTTCACTCCGTCTTCGGGATGTTCTGCAGGCTCGTTTGGGTGCAGGGAGCGCTACAGACCGTGGTGTCTGGTCTGTGACACTGATCGCTCCACGAGATTCACTGCAGTGACGCGCCGGCTGACGGGAGTCTCTCGCCGCAGGAGGGCAGCTCGTCGCCGGTACTTGAAACCAGCGGGGGCCTGCGTGACGGGTCAGCTGAGGCTGTGGGTAGAATACCGGCTCTTGGAGACTGAGAAATCAGTCGATATAGCGGTGCCGGAGTCGGGATTCAGCGGAGCTCTGCTGTGAAGCTTCCTCACAGCATGAGGCCGGAACCGGAAGTGAATTGTTGGCTATTAAGGATGCACTCGAGGAGTGGAGACACTGGCATGAGGGGGCTAAGTTTGTGGTCTCAATTCTCACCGACCATAAGAATTTGGCATATTTAGAGTCAGCGAAGCACCTCAATGCCAGGCAGGCACGATGGGCTTTGTTTTTTGCTCGCTTTAATTTTTTGATAACATATCGCCCTGGGTCAAAAAACATCAAGGCTGATGCGCTCTCGCAGAGTTTTGCTCCAATCCAGGAGACCACTGAGGAGCCATTGCCCATTGTGTCCCCATCATGTATTAAAGTGGGCATTACCCAGGACCTCTTGTCATTAGTCCTTAGAGCACAGGAGCAGGCTCCTCCAGACCTTCCGGTAGGTCTTTTGTTTGTGCCTCCTAGGTTAAGACAGCGAGTGTTCCTGGAATTCCATGCCAAGAAGTCGGCAGGTCACCCGGGTATTGCCAGAACTCGGGAGTTGCTATCTAGGGCGGTGTGGTGGCCCTCGGTGGCTAGGGATGTGGATCAGTGGGTTCGGGCATGTGACATCTGTGCCCGAAATAAGACTCCTAGAGGGGTTCCTGTTGGCCCATTACATCCACTCTCTATTCCATCTAAGCCATGGACCCACATTTCAATGGATTTTGTGGTGGACTTGCCCAAATCCTCGGGGATGACAGCCATCTGGGTTGTCGTTGACAGGTTTTCGAAGATGGCGCACTTCGTTCCATTGGTTGGGCTGCCATCGGCCAGACGCCTGTCTGAATTATTTATGCTGCATGTTGTGCGCCTCCACGGGTTGCCGCTTGATGTGGTCTCTGACCGCGGATCCCAGTTTGTGGCCAAATTCTGGAGGGCATTTTGTTCCGATCTCCAGATTTCTGTCAGCTTGTCGTCAGGCTACCATCCGCAGTCTAATGGGCAGACTGAAAGGGTGAACCAGTCCTTGGAGCAGTTCCTCAGGTGTTATGTCTCCAAGTGTCAGACTGACTGGGTTGCTCATCTGTCCATGGCGGAGTTTGCCTATAACAACGCGGCTCACTCTGCTACAGGGATCTCTCCCTTCCTTTGTGTGTATGGGCATCATCCTAAGGCCAATTCTTTTGACCCCCTGGACTCCACGCCTGGTGGTTCCTCTGTGGTTTCGGTCCTTAGAGGTATTTGGAGGAAAGTGAAGAAAGCCCTTGTGTCTGTGTCATTAGTGACCAAAAGGGTTTTTGATAAGCGGAAAAGACCCTGCAGCTTCAAATTAGGAGACTGCGTCTGGTTGTCTACCAAGAATTTGAAGTTGAGACAGCCATCTCATAAGTTAGGCCCCCGGTTCATCGGTCCTTATAAGATCACTAGGGTTATCAATCCGGTGGCATTTCAGTTAGATCTACCCCGTTCTTTGGGTATCAATAAAACATTTCATTGTTCCCTTTTAAAATGGGCGATTAGTAATCCTTCTTCCAGTGGAAGACCTTCCCCTCTTCTGATACGTGGCCAGAGGGAGTTTGTTGTTGAAAGGATTCTTGACTCCAAGATGGTTCGGGGTCGGCTGTCATTTTTGGTGCACTGTAAGGGGTATGGCCCGGAGGAGCGGTCGTGGGTGCGCAGTTGTGATCTTCATGCCCCCAGACTGTTACGCTCTTTCTTCTCGCAGTTCCACGATAAATCGGGTGGTAGGGGTTCTTTGACCCCTCGTCAGAGGGGGGGTACTGTTAGGGTCTCCTGCTCTGTGCTGCCACGTCGTCATGGCAACCGGGAGACAAGTGCTAGCGGAGTAACCTGAGCGTAGCGGATACTCCGGTTCGGGTCTTTTGCTGTGCAGTGGTTACAGGCTCTGTGCACGGCAGGGGATCCGGTGCTGGTTTTTGTGCTCACAGTCTGTGAGGTCTGTGTGGGGCGTGGACAGCACCTGCTATATAAACCCTCTTCTCAGGTTAGGCAGATGCTGCTGAATCTTTGTTGGTTAGTCAGTTCCTGAAAGCTAGCTAGTACTGTGTAAACTTTGTATTTGTTTGTTGCTTACTGCAAATAGGCCTTGGGATTTGGTATTACACTCTGCCAATCCAGACCTAGCAGTAAGACTGGAGTCAGTCGTTTAACCTGCTGGGGTTCTTTTGCTACTCTGTGAACCTAGCAAGTTTGCGACTGTATTCTCAGACTTGCCTGCCAAAATCCTTTCTCACTGTGCAAGGTGTTCAGGTGTCAGTTTAGTGGCAGTAAGCTGAACCAGTGCACTGCAAGTGAGGACTAGGATTGTGGAGACTCTCCTTGTGTCTATTATTCCATCTCTGACCAAGGAGTTTACTGCACACCCGTTGGTAACCCTTTAGGGTTTTGCTGTTGCCCTTAGCAACAGCATTTCGGGTTCTCTACGTATTAAATCACTACATCTCGCTTCTTTCCATCTGAGCATTCCTAATACTAGGGAGACACCCAGTTTCTTAGCCTTTGGGCTTCTCTGTTCACTTTGTGTTTATTTTGTTACCCTATCACCTTCTGTGTATGTAATGTCATATTCCCCAGTCTGTCTGTGAGTTCATTTGTTTTGCATCCCTCACCGTTCAGACACCAGTACATTCCTGCTGGCACTGGTGTGCATAACAGAGGATTGTGTGGAGAAGGGTTCTCGGGCCTGGTCTCCACAGCTATAGCTGGTAATTCTGCTAGTTTGCCTTATATTCCTGCACAGCCTAAGAAAGCACGACATTATTAAATGCAGCCTTTCGAATAAAGAAACAAGAAAGTCTGAGGTGCGTCCTTTCTTGTCAGAGCCGGGATCAACACAGCTAGTTCCCAGGAACAGAAGTCCTCCCCGGCCCCTACAAAAATCCACCTATGCCGCTGGGGCTCCACAGGCAGAGCTAGGCCCGGTGGGGACACGCCTTCGTAAGTTCAGCCACAAGTGGGTTCACTCCCTGTTAGGTCCCTGGGCAATAGATATTGTGTCTCAGGGATACAAGCTGGACTGTGAGAAGATGCCCCCTCACCGACGGCCCTGCGGGCTTCCCCCCAAGAGAGGGAGCCAGTGTTAACTGCAATTCACAAATTGTATCTTTAACAGGTGGTGGTCAAGGGTCCCCTCCTTCAACAAGAGGGTGTTATTATTCGACCATGTTGTAATCGAGAAACCAGATGGTTCGGTCAGACCCATATTGAATTAAAAATCCCTGAACATAGACCTGAGAAGGTTCAAGTTCAAGATGGAATCGCTAAGAGCGGTCAGGGCAAGCCTAAAATGAGGGAGACTTTATCGTGAATTGGGTCATAAGGGATGCATACCTTCATGTCCCCATTTATCCACCTCATTAGGCGTACTTTAGAATTGCGGTACGGGATTGTCATAACCAAGGTAATGGCGGATATGATTGTGCTCCTGCGGAAGCAAGGTGTCACTATTATCACGTACTTGGATGATCTCCTCATACAAGCGAGATCAAGAGAGCAGTTGCTGAACAGCGTATCACTTTCTCTGGAAGTGTAACGGCAACACGGCTGGATTCTATATATTCCAAAGTCGCAGTTGGTTCCTACAGCTCATCTGCCTCTCCTAGGCACGATCCTAGACACAGACCAGAAAAGGGTTTATCTCCCGATAGAGAGAGCTCAGGAGCTCATGACACTGGTCAGGAATCTATTAAAACCAAAACAGGTGTCAGTGCATCACTGCACTTGAGTCCTGGGAAGGATGGTGGCATCATACGAGGCCATCCCCTTAGGCAGGTTCCGTGCGAGGACCTTCCAATGGGACTTACTGGACAAGTGGTCCGGATCACCTCTTCAGATGCATCGGTTAATCACCCTATCCCCCAGGGCCAGGGTGTATCTCCTGTGGTGGCTGCAGAGTGCTCACCTTCTCGAGGGCCGCAGATTCGGCATTCAGGACTGGATCCTGGTGACCACGGATGCAAGCCTCCGAGGGTGGGGGGCAGTTACACAGGGAAGAAATTTCCAATGTCTGTGGTCAAGTCAACAGACTTGCCTCCACATCAATATCCTGGAACTAAGGGCCATATACAACGCCCTAAGTCAAGCGGAGATCCTGCTTCGCGACCAACCGGTTCTGATCCAGTCAGACCGCAGGGGTTCATGTAAACCGCCAAGGCGGCACAAGGAGCAGGGTGGCGAGAGTAGAAGCCACCAGAATTCTTCGCTGTGCGGAGAATCAAGTAAGCGCACTGTCAGCAGTGTTCATTCCGGGAGTGGACAACTGGGAAGCAGACTTCCTCAGCAGGCACGACCTCCACCCGGGAAAGTGGGGACTTCATCAGGAAGTCTTCACGCAGTTTGCAAATTGATGGGAACTGCCTCAGGTGGACTACATGGCGTCCCACCTCAATAAAAAGATAAAAAAGGTTTCTCTGACGTCCTAGTGGATGCTGGGGACTCCGTCAGGACCATGGGGATTAGCGGCTCCGCAGGAGACAGGGCACAAAAATAAAGCTTTAGGATCAGGTGGTGTGCACTGGCTCCTCCCCCTATGACCCTCCTCCAAGCCCCAGTTAGGTTTTTGTGCCCGTCCGAGCAGGGTGCAATCTAGGTGGCTCTCCTAAAGAGCTGCTTAGAAAAAGTTTTTAGGTTTTTTATTTTACAGTGAGTCCTGCTGGCAACAGGCTCACTGCAACGAGGGACTTAGGGGAGAAGAAGTGAACTCACCTGCGTGCAGGATGGATTGGCTTCTTAGGCTACTGGACACCATTAGCTCCAGAGGGATCGAACACAGGCCCAGCCATGGAGTCCGGTCCCGGAGCCGCGCCGCCGACCCCCTTGCAGATGCCGAAAAGTGAAGAGGTCCAGAAACCGGCGGCAGAAGACTTTTCAGTCTTCATGAGGTAGCGCACAGCACTGCAGCTGTGCGCCATTGTTGTCACACACTTCACACCAGCGGTCACTGAGGGTGCAGGGCACTGTGGGGGGCGCCCTGGGCAGCAATGAAATACCTATACTGGCTAAAAGATACATCACATATAGCCCCTGGGGCTATATGGATGTATTTAACCCCTGCCAGGTCTCAGAAAAACGGGAGAAGAAGCCCGCCGAAAAGGGGGCGGGGCCTATTCTCCTCAGCACACAGCGCCATTTTCCCTCACAGAAATGCTGGTGGGAAGGCTCCCAGGCTCTCCCCTGCACTGCACTACAGAAACAGGGTTAAAACAGAGAGGGGGGGGCACTTATTTGGCGATATGATTATATATATTAAGATGCTATAAGGGAAAACACTTATATAAAGGTTGTCCCTGTATAATTATAGCGTTTTGGTGTGTGCTGGCAAACTCTCCCTCTGTCTCTCCAAAGGGCTAGTGGGGTCCTGTCCTCTATCAGAGCATTCCCTGTGTGTGTGCTGTGTGTCGGTACGTGTGTGTCGACATGTATGAGGACGATGTTGGTGAGGAGGCGGAGCAATTGCCTGTAATGGTGATGTCACTCTCTAGGGAGTCGACACCGGAATGGATGGCTTATTTAAGGAATTACGTGATAATGTCAACACGCTGCAAGGTCGGTTGACGACATGAGACGGCCGGCAAACCAATTAGTACCTGTCCAGGCGTCTTAAACACCGTCAGGGGCGTTAAAACGTCTTTTTACCTCAGTCGGTCGACACAG
This sequence comes from Pseudophryne corroboree, assembly GCF_028390025.1. NCBI lineage: Eukaryota > Metazoa > Chordata > Amphibia > Anura > Myobatrachidae > Pseudophryne > Pseudophryne corroboree. Next base: position 86,129,007 of record NC_086452.1, read on the forward strand.
ACACAGACACGGACACTGACTCCAGTGTCGACGGTGAAGAAACAAACGTATTTTTCTTTTAGGGCCACACGTTACTTGTTAAGGGCAATGAAGGAGGTGTTACATATTTCTGATACTACAAGTACCACAAAAAAGGGTATTTTGTGGAGTGTGAAAAAACTACCTGTAGTTTTTCCTGAATCAGATAAATTAAATGAAGTGTGTGATGATGCGTGGGTTTCCCCCGATAGAAAATTATTGGCGGTATACCCTTTCCCGCCAGAAGTTAGGGCGCGTTGGGAAACACCCCTTAGGGTGGATAAGGCGCTCACACGCTTATCAAAACAAGTGGCGGTACCGTCTCCAGATAGGGCCGCCCTCAAGGAGCCAGCTGATAGGAGGCTGGAAAATATCCTAAAAAGTATATACACACATACTGGTGTTGTACTGCGACCAGCGATCGCCTCAGCCTGGATGTGCAGCGCTGGGGTGGCTTGGTCGGATTCCCTGACTGAAAATATTGATACCCTTGACAGGGACAGTATTTTATTGACTATAGAGCATTTAAAGGATGCATTTCTATATATGCGAGATGCACAGAGGGATATTTGCACTCTGGCATCAAGAGTAAGTGCGATGTCCATATCTGCCAGAAGTTGTTTATGGACACGACAGTGGTCAGGTGATGCAGATTCCAAACGGCACATGGAAGTATTGCCGTATAAAGGAGAAAAAGACAACGTCTTTTCAGCCTCAGTCCTTTCGTCCCCATAAGGGCAAGCGGGCAAAAGGCCAGTCATATCTGCCATGGTATAGAGGAAAGGGAAGAAGACTGCAGCAGGCAGCCCATTCCCAGGAACAGAAGCCCTCCACCGCTTCTGCTAAGTCCTCAGCATGACGCTGGGGCCGTACAAGCGGACTCAGGTGTCGTGGGGGGTCGTCTCAAGAGTTTCAGCACGCAGTGGGCTCACTCGCAAGTGGACCCCTGGATCCTACAAGTAGTATCCCAGGGGTACAGATTGGAAATTCGAGACGTCTCCCCCTCGCAGGTTCCTGAAGTCTGCTTTACCAACGTCTCCCTCCGACAGGGAGGCAGTAGTGGAAACAATTCACAAGCTGTATTCCCAGCAGGTGATAATCAAAGTACCCCTCCTACAACAAGGAAAGGGGTATTATTCCACACTATATTGTGGTACTGAAGCCAGACGGCTCGGTGAGACCTATTCTAAATCTGAAATATTTGAACACTTACATACAAAGGTTCAAATCAAGATGGAGTCACTCAGAGCAGTGATAGCGAACCAGGAAAAAGGGGACTATATGGTGTCCCGGGACAGATGCTTACCTCCATGTCCCAATTTGCCCTTCTCACCAAGGGTACCTCAGGTTCGTGGTACAGAACTGTCACTATCAGTTTCAGACGCTGCCGGTTGGATTGTCCACGGCACCCCGGGTCCTTACCAAGGTAATGGCCGAAATGATGATTCTTCTTCAAAGAAAATGGACGATCTCCTGATAAGGGCAAGGTCCAGAGAACAGTTGGAGGTCGGAGTAGCACTATCTCAAGTAGTTCTACGACAGCACGGGTGGATTCTAAAAATTCCAAAACTGCAGCTGTTTCCGACGACACGTCTGCTGTTCCTAGGGATGATTCTGGACACAGTCCAGAAAAAGGTGTTTCTCCCGGAGAAGAAAGCCAGGGAGTTATCCGAGCTAGTCAGGAACCTCCTAAAACCAGGAAAAGTGTCAGTGCATCATTGCACAAGGGTCCTGGGAAAAATGGTGGCTTCTTACGAAGCGATTCCATTCGGCAGATTTCACGCAAGAACTTTTCAATGGGATCTGCTGGACAAATGGTCCGGATCGCATCTGCAGATGCATCAGCGGATAACCTTATCGCCACAGACAAGGGTGTCTCTTCTGTGGTGGTTGCAGAGTGCTCATCTGTTAGAGGGCCGCAGATTCGGCATACAGGACTGGGTCCTGGTGACCACGGATGCCAGTCTGAGAGGCTGGGGAGCGGTCACACAGGGAAGAAACTTCCAGGGAGTATGGTCAAGCCTGGAGATGTCTCTTCACATAAATATACTGGAGCTAAGAGCGATTTACAATGCTCTAAGCCTGGCAAAACCCCTGCTTCAGGGTCAGCCGGTGTTGATCCAGTCGGACAACATCACGGCAGTCGCCCACGTAAACAGACAGGGCGGCACAAGAAGCAGGAGAGCAATGGCAGAAGCTGCAAGGATTCTTCGCTGGGCGGAAGATCATGTGATAGCACTGTCAGCAGTGTTCATTCCGGGAGTGGACAACTGGGAAGCAGACTTCCTCAGCAGACACGATCTACACCCGGGAGAGTGGGGACTTCATCCAGAAGTCTTCCACATGATTGTGAACCGTTGGGAAAAACCAAAGGTGGATATGATGGCGTCTCGCCTCAACAAAAAACTGGACAGGTATTGCGCCAGGTCAAGAGACCCTCAGGCAATAGCTGTGGACGCTCTGGTAACACCGTGGGTGTTCCAGTCAGTGTATGTGTTTCCTCCTCTGCCTCTCATACCAAAAGTACTGAGAATTATACGGCAAAGGGGAGTAAGAACGATACTCGTGGCTCCGGATTGGCCAAGAAGAACTTGGTACCCGGAACTACAGGAGATGCTCACGGAAGATCCGTGGCCTCTACCTCTAAGACGGGACCTGCTTCAGCAGGGACCGTGTCTATTCCAAGACTTACCGCGGCTGCGTTTGACGGCATGGCGGTTGAACGCCGAATTCTAAGGGAAAAAGGCATTCCGGAAGAGGTCATTCCTACACTGGTAAAAGCCAGGAAGGAGGTGACTGCACAACATTATCACCGCATTTGGAGAAAATATGTTGCGTGGTGTGAGGCCAGGAAGGCCCCCACGGAGGAATTTCAATTGGGTCGATTCCTACATTTCCTGCAAACAGGATTGTCTATGGGCCTCAAATTGGGGTCCATTAAGGTTCAAATTTCGGCCCTGTCGATTTTCTTCCAGAAAGAATTGGCTTCAGTTCCTGAAGTCCAGACTTTTGTAAAAGGAGTACTACATATACTAGAGATGAGCGCCTGAAATTTTTCGGGTTTTGTGTTTTGGTTTTGGGTTCGGTTCCGCGGCCGTGTTTTGGGTTCGACCGCGTTTTGGCAAAACCTCACCGAATTTTTTTTGTCGGATTCGGGTGTGTTTTGGATTCGGGTGTTTTTTTTAAAAAACACTAAAAAACAGCTTAAATCATAGAATTTGGGGGTCATTTTGATCCCATATTATTATTAACCTCAAAAACCATAATTTCCACTCATTTTCAGTCTATTCTGAATACCTCACACCTCACAATATTATTTTTAGTCCTAAAATTTGCACCAAGGTCGCTGGATGACTAAGCTAAGCGACACTAGTGGCCGACACAAACACCTGGCCCATCTAGGAGTGGCACTGCAGTGTCACGCAGGATGTCCCTTCCAAAAAACCCTCCCCAATCAGCACATGACGCAAAGAAAAAAAGAGGCGCAATGAGGTAGCTGACTGTGTGAGTAAGATAAGCGACCCTAGTGGCCGACACAAACACCGGGCCCATTTAGGAGTGGCACTGCAGTGTCACGCAGGATGTCCCTTCCAAAAAACCCTCCCCAATCAGCACATGACGCAAAGAAAAAAAGAGGCGCAATGAGGTAGCTGACTGTGTGAGTAAGATTAGCGACCCTAGTGGCCGACACAAACACCGGGCCCATTTAGGAGTGGCACTGCAGTGTCACGCAGGATGTCCCTTCCAAAAAACCCTCCCCAATCAGCACATGACGCAAAGAAAAAAAGAGGCGCAATGAGGTAGCTGACTGTGTGAGTAAGATTAGCGACCCTAGTGGCCGACACAAACACCGGGCCCATTTAGGAGTGGCACTGCAGTGTCACGCAGGATGTCCCTTCCAAAAAACCCTCCCCAATCAGCACATGACGCAAAGAAAAAAAGAGGCGCAATGAGGTAGCTGACTGTGTGAGTAAGATTAGCGACCCTAGTGGCCGACACAAACACCGGGCCCATTTAGGAGTGGCACTGCAGTGTCACGCAGGATGTCCCTTCCAAAAAAACCTCCCCAAACAGCACATGACGCAAAGAAAAATAAAAGAAAAAAGAGGTGCAAGATGGAATTGTCCTTGGGCCCTCCCACCCACCCTTATGTTGTATAAACAAAACAGGACATGCACACTTTAACCAACCCATCATTTCAGTGACAGGGTCTGCCACACGACTGTGACTGATATGACGGGTTGGTTTGGACCCCCCAAAAAAAAGAAGCAATTAATCTCTCCTTGCACAAACTGGCTCTACAGAGGCAAGATGTCCACCTCATCATCACCCTCCGATATATCACCGTGTACATCCCCCTCCTCACAGATTATCAATTTGTCCCCACTGGAATCCACCATCTCAGCTCCCTGTGTACTTTGTGGAGGCAATTGCTGCTGGTCAATGTCTCCGCGGAGGAATTGATTATAATTCATTTTAATGAACATCATCTTCTCCACATTTTCTGGATGTAACCTCGTACGCCGATTGCTGACAAGGTGAGCGGCGGCACTAAACACTCTTTCGGAGTACACACTTGTGGGAGGGCAACTTAGGTAGAATAAAGCCAGTTTGTGCAATGGCCTCCAAATTGCCTCTTTTTCCTGCCAGTATAAGTATGGACTGTGTGACGTGCCTACTTGGATGCGGTCACTCATATAATCCTCCACCATTCTTTCAATGGTGAGAGAATCATATGCAGTGACAGTAGACGACATGTCCGTAATCGTTGTCAGGTCCTTCAGTCCGGACCAGATGTCAGCATCAGCAGTCGCTCCAGACTGCCCTGCATCACCGCCAGCGGGTGGGCTCGGAATTCTGAGCCTTTTCCTCGCACCCCCAGTTGCGGGAGAATGTGAAGGAGGAGATGTTGACAGGTCGCGTTCCGCTTGACTTGACAATTTTGTCACCAGCAGGTCTTTCAACCCCAGCAGACTTGTGTCTGCCGGAAAGAGAGATCCAAGGTAGGCTTTAAATCTAGGATCGAGCACGGTGGCCAAAATGTAGTGCTCTGATTTCAACAGATTGACCACCCGTGAATCCTTGTTAAGCGAATTAAGGGCTCCATCCACAAGTCCCACATGCCTAGCGGAATCGCTCCGTGTTAGCTCCTCCTTCAATGTCTCCAGCTTCTTCTGCAAAAGCCTGATGAGGGGAATGACCTGACTCAGGCTGGCAGTGTCTGAACTGACTTCACGTGTGGCAAGTTCAAAGGGCATCAGAACCTTGCACAACGTTGAAATCATTCTCCACTGCGCTTGAGACAGGTGCATTCCACCTACTATATCGTGCTCAATTGTATAGGCTTGAATGGCCTTTTGCTGCTCCTCCAACCTCTGAAGCATATAGAGGGTTGAATTCCACCTCGTTACCACTTCTTGCTTCAGATGATGGCAGGGCAGGTTCAGTAGTTTTTGGTGGTGCTCCAGTCTTCTGTACGTGGTGCCTGTACGCCGAAAGTGTCCCGCAATTTTTCTGGCCACCGACAGCATCTCTTGCACGCCCCTGTCGTTTTTTAAATAATTCTGCACCACCAAATTCAAGGTATGTGCAAAACATGGGACGTGCTGGAATTTGCCCATATTTAATGCACACACAATATTGCTGGCGTTGTCCGATGCCACAAATCCACAGGAGAGTCCAATTGGGGTTAGCCATTCCGCGATGATCTTCCTCAGTTGCCGTAAGAGGTTTTCAGCTGTGTGCGTATTCTGGAAACCGGTGATACAAAGCGTAGCCTGCCTAGGAAAGAGTTGGCGTTTGCGAGATGCTGCTACTGGTGCCGCCGCTGCTGTTCTTGCGGCGGGAGTCCATACATCTACCCAGTGGGCTGTCACAGTCATATAGTCCTGACCCTGCCCTGCTCCACTTGTCCACATGTCCGTGGTTAAGTGGACATTGGGTACAACTGCATTTTTTAGGACACTGGTGAGTCTTTTTCTGACGTCCGTGTACATTCTCGGTATCGCCTGCCTAGAGAAGTGGAACCTAGATGGTATTTGGTAACGGGGGCACACTGCCTCAATAAATTGTCTAGTTCCCTGTGAACTAACGGCGGATACCGGACGCACGTCTAACACCAACATAGTTGTCAAGGACTCAGTTATCCGCTTTGCAGCAGGATGACTGCTGTGATATTTCATCTTCCTCGCAAAGGACTGTTGAACAGTCAATTGCTTACTGGAAGTAGTACAAGTGGGCTTACGACTTCCCCTCTGGGATGACCATCGACTCCCAGCAGCAACAACAGCAGCGCCAGCAGCAGTAGGCGTTACACGCAAGGATGCATCGGAGGAATCCCAGGCAGGAGAGGACTCGTCAGAATTGCCAGTGACATTGCCTGCAGGACTATTGGCATTCCTGGGGAAGGAGGAAATTGACACTGAGGGAGTTGGTGGGGTGGTTTGCGTGAACTTGGTTACAAGAGGAAGGGATTTACTGGTCAGTGGACTGCTTCCGCTGTCACCCAAAGTTTTTGAACTTGTCACTGACTTATTATGAATGCGCTGCAGGTGACGTATAAGGGAGGATGTTCCGAGGTGGTTAACGTCCTTACCCCTACTTATTACAGCTTGACAAAGGGAACACACGGCTTGACACCTGTTGTCCGCATTTCTGTTGAAATAGTTCCACACCGAAGAGCTGATTTTTTTGGTATTTTCACCAGGCATGTCAACGGCCATATTCCTCCCACGGACAACAGGTGTCTCCCCGGGTGCCTGACTTAAACAAACCACCTCACCATCAGAATCCTCCTGGTCAATTTCCTCCCCAGCGCCAGCAACACCCATATCCTCCTCATCCTGGTGTACTTCAACACTGACATCTTCAATCTGACTATCAGGAACTGGACTGCGGGTGCTCCTTCCAGCACTTGCAGGGGGCGTGCAAATGGTGGAAGGCGCATGCTCTTCACGTCCAGTGTTGGGAAGGTCAGGCATCGCAACCGACACAATTGGACTCTCCTTGTGGATTTGGGATTTCGAAGAACGCACAGTTCTTTGCGGTGCTACTGCTTTTGCCAGCTTGAGTCTTTTCATTTTTCTAGCGAGAGGCTGAGTGCCTCCATCCTCATGTGAAGCTGAACCACTAGCCATGAACATAGGCCAGGGCCTCAGCTGTTCCTTGCCACTCCGTGTGGTAAATGGCATATTGGCAAGTTTACGCTTCTCCTCCGACAATTTTATTTTAGGTTTTGGAGTCCTTTTTTTACAGATATTTGGTGTTTTGGATTTGACATGCTCTGTACTATGACATTGGGCATCGGCCTTGGCAGACGACGTTGCTGGCATTTCATCGTCTCGGCCATGACTAGTGGCAGCAGCTTCAGCACGAGGTGGAAGTGGATCTTGATCTTTCCCTAATTTTGGAACCTCAACATTTTTGTTCTCCATATTTTAATAGGCACAACTAAAAGGCACCTCAGGTAAACAATGGAGATGGATGGATACTAGTATACAATTATGGACGGACTGCCGAGTGCCGACACAGAGGTAGCTACAGCCGTGAACTACCGTACTGTGTCTGCTGCTAATATAGACTGGTTGATAAAGAGATGTCGTAGTATGTATGTATGAAGAAGAAAGAAAAAAAAACCACGGTTAGGTGGTATACAATTATGGACGGACTGCCGAGTGCCGACACAGAGGTAGCCACAGCCGTGAACTACCGTACTGTACTGTGTCTGCTGCTAATATAGACTGGTTGATAAAGAGATGTAGTAGTATGTATGTATAAAGAAGAAAGAAAAAAAAACCACGGGTAGGTGGTATACAATTATGGACGGACTGCCGAGTGCCGACACAGAGGTAGCCACAGCCGTGAACTACCGTACTGTACTGTGTCTGCTGCTAATATAGACTGGTTGATAAAGAGATGTCGTAGTATGTATGTATGAAGAAGAAAGAAAAAAAAACCACGGTTAGGTGGTATACAATTATGGACGGACTGCCGAGTGCCGACACAGAGGTAGCCACAGCCGTGAACTACCGTACTGTACTGTGTCTGCTGCTAATATAGACTGGTTGATAAAGAGATGTCGTAGTATGTATGTATAAAGAAGAAAGAAAAAAAAACCACGGTTAGGTGGTATACAATTATGGACGGACTGCAGAGTGCCGACACAGAGGTAGCCACAGCCGTGAACTACCGTACTGTACTGTGTCTGCTGCTAATATAGACTGGTTGATAAAGAGATGTCGTAGTATGTATGTATGAAGAAGAAAGAAAAAAAAAACACGGTTAGGTGGTATACAATTATGGACGGACTGCCGAGTGCCGACACAGAGGTAGCCACAGCCGTGAACTACCGTACTGTACTGTGTCTGCTGCTAATATAGACTGGTTGATAAAGAGATGTCGTAGTATGTATGTATAAAGAAGAAAGAAAAAAAAACCACGGTTAGGTGGTATACAATTATGGACGGACTGCCGAGTGCCGACACAGAGGTAGCCACAGCCGTGAACTACCGTACTGTACTGTGTCTGCTGCTAATATAGACTGGTTGATAAAGAGATGTAGTAGTATGTATGTATAAAGAAGAAAGAAAAAAAAACCACGGGTAGGTGGTATACAATTATGGATGGACTGCCGAGTGCCGACACAGAGGTAGCTACAGCCGTGAACTACCGTACTGTGTCTGCTGCGACTGGATGATAAATAATGATATAAAAAATATATATATATCACTACTGCAGCCGGACAGGTATATATATTATATAATGACGGACCTGCTGGACACTGTCTGTCAGCAGAATGAGTTTTTTATAGAATAAAAAAAAAAACACCACACAAGTGAAGTCACACGACGAGTGTTTAACTTTTTCAGGCAATCACAATATAGTATACTACTAACTATACTGGTGGTCAGTGTGGTCAGGTCACTGGTCAGTCACACTGGCAGTGGCACTCCTGCAGCAAAAGTGTGCACTGTTTAATTTTAATATAATATGTACTCCTGGCTCCTGCTATAACCTATAACTGGCACTGCAGTGCTCCCCAGTCTCCCCCACAATTATAAGCTGTGTGAGCTGAGCACAGTCAGATATATAATATATACATAGATGATGCAGCACACTGGGCTGAGCAGTGCACACAGATATGGTATGTGACTGTCTTGTACTCCTGGCTCCTGCTATAACCTATAACTGGCACTGCAGTGCTCCCCAGTCTCCCCCACAATTATAAGCTGTGTGAGCTGAGCACAGTCAGATATATAATATATACATAGATGATGCAGGCATGCAGCACACTGGGCTGAGCAGTGCACACAGATATGGTATGTGACTGAGTCACTGTGTGTACCGTTTTTTTCAGGCAGAGAACGGATATATTAAATAAAACAACTGCACTGCTGGTGGTCACTGTGGTCAGTCACTAAACTCTGCACTCTCTTCTACAGTATCAGCCTCAGCTCAATCTCTCTCTCTCTCTCCTAATCTAAATGGAGAGGACGCCAGCCACGTCCTCTCCCTATCAATCTCAATGCACGTGTGAAAATGGCGGCGACGCGCGGCTCCTTATATAGAATCCGAGTCTCGCGAGAATCCGACAGCGTCATGATGACGTTCGGGCGCGCTCGGGTTAACCGAGCAAGGCGGGAAGATCCGAGTCGCTCGGACCCGTGAAAAAAAACATGAAGTTCGTGCGGGTTCGGATTCAGAGAAACCGAACCCGCTCATCTCTAACATATACAGCCCCCGGTTGTGCCCCCAGTGGCTCCGTGGGACCTTAATGTAGTTTTGGATTTTCTCAAATCCCATTGGTTTGAGCCACTCAAATCGGTGGATTTGAAATATCTTACATGGAAAGTAACCATGCTACTGGCCCTGGCTTCAGCCAGGAGAGTGTCAGAATTGGCGGCTTTATCGTATAAAAGCCCATATCTGATTTTCCATTCAGACAGGGCAGAACTGCGGACGCGTCCTCAGTTTCTGCCTAAGGTGGTGTCAGCGTTTCACCTGAACCAGCCTATTGTGGTGCCTGCGGCTACTAGCGATTTGGAGGATTCCAAGTTGCTGGACGTTGTCAGGGCATTGAAAATATATATTTCAAGGACGGCTGGAGTCAGAAAATCTGACTCGCTGTTTATACTGTATGCACCCAACAAGCTGGGTGCTCCTGCTTCTAAGCAGACGATTGCTCGTTGGATTTGTAGCACAATTCAACTTGCACATTCTGTGGCAGGCCTGCCACAGCCTAAATCTGTCAAGGCCCATTCCACAAGGAAGGTGGGCTCATCCTGGGCGGCTGCCCGAGGGGTCTCGGCATTACAACTCTGCCGAGCAGCTACGTGGTCGGGGGAGAACACGTTTGTAAAATTCTACAAATTTGATACCCTGGCTAAAGAGGACCTGGAGTTCTCTCATTCGGTGCTGCAGAGTCATCCGCACTCTCCCGCCCGTTTGGGAGCTTTGGTATAATCCCCATGGTCCTGACGGAGTCCCCAGCATCCACTAGGACGTCAGAGAAAATAAGATTTTACTTACCGATAAATCTATTTCTCGTAGTCCGTAGTGGATGCTGGGCGCCCATCCCAAGTGCGGATTGTCTGCAATACTTGTACATAGTTATTGTTACAAAAAAAAATCGGGTTGTTATTGTTGTGAGCCGTCTGTTCAGAGGCTCCTACGTTTGTCATACTGTTAACTGGGTTCAGATCACAAGTTGTACGGTGTGATTGGTGTGGCTGGTATGAGTCTTACCCGGGATTCAAAATCCTTCCTTATTGTGTACGCTCGTCCGGGCACAGTATCCTAACTGAGGCTTGGAGGAGGGTCATAGGGGGAGGAGCCAGTGCACACCACCTGATCCTAAAGCTTTATTTTTGTGCCCTGTCTCCTGCGGAGCTGCTAATCCCCATGGTCCTGACGGAGTCCCCAGCATCCACTACGGACTACGAGAAATAGATTTATCGGTAAGTAAAATCTTATTTTTACGCCGGGTCAAGGGACCCTCAGGTGATAGCTGTGGTCGCACTAGTAACACCGTGGGTGTTCCAAACGGTCTATGTATTCCCTCCTTTTCCTCTCATACCCAAGGGCTGAGAATTGTAATAAAAGGAGGAGTGAGAACAATATTCTTTGCTCCGAATTGGCCAAGAAGGACTCGGTACCCGGAGCTGCAAGAAATGCTCTCAGAGGACTCAGGGCTTCTGCCTCTCAGACAGGACATGTTGCAACAGGTGCCCTGTCTGTTCCAAGACTTACCGCGGCTGCATTTGACGGCATGGCGGTTGAACACCGGATCATAGCGGAAAAGGGCATTCCGGATGCAGTTATTCCTACGCTGATAAAGGCTAGGAAAGACGTGACAGCAAGACTTTTTCACTGTATATAGCGAAAATAGGTTGCTTGGTGTGAGGCCGGGAAGGCCCTACAGAGGAATTCCAGCGGGGTCGATTCCTGCACTTCCTACAGTCAGGAGTGACTATGGGCCTAAAATTAGGATCCATAAAGGTCAAGATTTCGGCCCTATCCATTTTCTCTCAAAAAGAACTGGCTTCACTGCCTGAAGTTCAGACGTTGTTCCGGGGGTGCTGCATATTCAGCCTCCTTTTGGGCCACCGGTGGCACCTTGGGATCTTAACGTTGTGTTGGATTTCCTGAAATCCCACTGGTTTGAGCCACTTAAGACCATGGAGCTAAAATATCTCACGTGGAAAGTGGTCATGCTATTGGCCTTAGCTTCGGCTAGGCGTGTGTCAGAATTGGCGGTTTTGTCATGTAAAAGCCCTTATCTGATCTTCCATATGGACAGGGCAGAATTGAGGACTCGTCCCCAATTTCTCCCTAGGGTGGTATCATCGTTTCATTTGAACCAGCCTATTGTGGTGCCTGCGGCTACTAGGGACTTGGAGGATTCCAAGTTGCTGGACGTAGTCCGGGCTTTGAAAATTTATGTTTCCGGAACGGCGGGAGTCAGAAAGTCTGACTCGCTGTTTATTCTGTATGCAGCCAACAAGGTTGGCGCTCCTGCTTCGAAGCAGACTATTGCTCGCTGGATCTATAGCACGATTCAGCTGGTTCACTCTGCGGCTGGATTGCCGCATCCAAAATGGTGAAAGCCCATTCCACAAGGAAGGTGGGCTCTTCTTGGGCGGCTGCCCGAGGGGTCTTGGCTTTACAGCTTTGCCGAGCTGCTACTTGGTCGGGGTCAAACAAGTTTGCTAAGTTCTACAAGTTTGATACCCTGGCTGAGGAGGACCTTGAGTTTGCTCATGCGGTGCTGCAGAGTCATCCGCACTCTCCCGCCCGTTTGGAAGCTTTGGTATAATCCCCATGGTCCTTACGGAGTTCCCAGCATCCACTAGGACGTCAGAGAAAATAAGAATTTACTCACCGGTAATTCTATTTCTCGTAGTCCGTAGTGGATGCTGGGCGCCCGTCCCAAGTGCGGACTCTCTGCAATACATGTATATAGTTATTGCTTAACTAAAGGGTTATTGTTATGAGCCATCCGTTAAATGAGGCTCAGTTGTTGTTCATACTGTTAACTGGGTATGGTTATCACAAGTTGTACAGTGTGATTGGTGTGGCTGGTATGAGTCTTACCCTGGATTCCAAATCCTTTCCTTGTTGTGTCAGCTCTTCCGGGCACAGTTTCTCTAACTGAGGTCTGGAGGAGGGGCATAGAGGGTGGAGCCAGTGTACACCATATAGTACCTAATCTTTCTTTTAGAGTGCCCAGTCTCCTGCGGAGCCCGTCTATTCCCCATGGTCCTTACAGAGTTCCCAGCATCCACTACGGACTACGAGAAATAGAATTACCGGTGAGTAAATTCTTATTTTTAAGTGCCAAAAGGTATTATAATTGCTGCCCAGGGCGCCCCCCCCCCAGCGCCCTGCACCCTACAGTGACCGGAGTGTGTGGTGTGCTGTGGGAGCAATGGCGCACAGCTGCGGTGCTGTGCGCTACCTTAATGAAGACAGGAGTCTTCTGCCGCCGATTTCACTTCTGGCTCTGCAAGGAGGACGGCGGTGCGGCTCCGGGAACGGACGATCGAGGTCAGGCCCTGTGTTCGAACCATCTGGAGCTAATGGTGTCCAGTAGCCTAAGAAGCACAAGCTAGCTGCAAGCAGGTAGGTTTGCTTCTCTCCCCTCAGTCCCACGTAGCAGTGAGTCTGTTAGTCTGTTGCCAGCAGATCTCACTGAAAATAAAAAACCTAACAAATACTTTCTTTTCTAGCAAGCTCAGGAGAGCCCACTAGGAGCACCCAGCTCTGGCCGGGCACAGATTCTAACTGAGGTCTGGAGGAGGGGCATAGAGGGAGGAGCCAGTGCACACCAGATAGTACCTAATCTTTCTTTTAGAGTGCCCAGTCTCCTGCGGAGCCCGTCTATTCCCCATGGTCCTTACGGAGTTCCCAGCATCCACTAGGACGTCAGAGAAATATAACACACACACACACACACACACACACACACACACACACACACACACACACACACACACACACACACACACACACACACACACACACACACCCCCCCCCCCCACATGTATGTATGGAAACCCCCCCATGAAAATCCTGTGTTTGCCACTGATTAAGATTACCATCATTGTGAAATTGAATGCAGTTTGATATAAAAATAAAGTGAATGAATCATTTTTGTTGTGTTCAGAATTTCAGATATGATATGAGATATGTTCAATTCTCTGGTTATGAATGCAGAGAGCACTGCACAGCTTTGTCACGGTACGGGACAATAAAACTGCCCACTCATATGCACTATCGAGTTGATCACTAGCTACCTGTGTTCGCAGCACAGCGATCAGGCTAAAAATCGGCATTTCTGCACATGCGTATGCACCGCAATGCACAGGCGCATCGTATGGGTACAATGAGTATCATGGGTTTGCACAGGGTCTAACGAAGATTGACATGAAGTGGGCGTTTCTGGGTGGCAAGCAACTGACCATTTTCAGGGAGTCCTTAGAAAAACACAGGCGTGTCTGGAAAAACGCAGGCGTGGCTGGGCGAACGCTGGGCGGGTGTGTGATGTCAAAAGCCGTCCCTCCGTCATTAGAATCAACGCACATGAAGAGTAACTACAGAGCTGGTCTTGTTTTGCACAAAAAGATTTTGCAGGCGCTCTGCTGCACAAGCGTTCGCACTTCTGCAAAGCGAAAATACACTCCCCAGTGGGCGGCAGCAATGCGTTTGTACGGCTGCTAAAAACTGCTAGCGAGCGATCAACTTAGAATGACCCCCTATATGCATACCTCCCTACATTTGCTTACCCTAAAGAGGGACATCTTCACGCGCAGCGCGTGTGCCCTAAAAGGGGTGTGGACTATGTGAAAGGGGCATGGCTTCACAGGAGGGCCCCCGTTTTCATCACTGAGGGGGCATGCCAGGCACTCTATGAGCTGCTGGCATGCCCCCTCTCCCTCTGTCTCCACTGAATAGACACTGTGCGCATGTGCACAGCATCTATTCACTGCTGCTCTGCTAACCAGAGCAGCGAGTACAGGAGCCTCCCAACTGCCCCCCCCCCCCCCCCCATCGCGGAATACTGCGGCCCGTGGGTGGGACAGCGGGACAGTCCCAAAAAAACGTGACTGTTGCGCGATAATCGGAACAGTTGGGAGGTATAACTATATGTATTACATGGGCCCATGGTATAGCCTGGTCAGGCAACATCCTGGGGTGTATGATGCTGGTGTGGGAAGCAAATGATTTTGGCACACCATACAATCTGGAATCTGTCCTCTACAGCTAAGGTTCTCCTCACCGTCATGCATCAGTCTGACTGATGTATCATGTTGGCGTACAGGAAACCACTTCACACGCACATGCCTCATCACATCACAAGTGACAGAGCATGTGATAATATAGAAAGTCCCCGGAGAGTAGGACATCGCTGACCGGCACTGTATAGACCTGGCTGAAAAACACAGACTTTTCTAGTACTTATACTTTACAGGACATGTCTTTAAAGAGAGGTATGAGAAATGTTTAGTATTTTGTGTGACATCAAATAGTCCTTTCGCTGAGTGGATGGCATCAGAAAGTCAAATGTTTGCTGTGCTGGAGTCAGGGCCGAATTAGCAATGGGG
Source organism: Pseudophryne corroboree (assembly GCF_028390025.1). NCBI lineage: Eukaryota > Metazoa > Chordata > Amphibia > Anura > Myobatrachidae > Pseudophryne > Pseudophryne corroboree. Next base: position 86,144,126 of record NC_086452.1, read on the forward strand.
TGGGTGGAGCTACAGCTCCAGGTCCCCCATTGAAAATAGGCCCACAGGAGGAGACTGACAGCGTTGACAGGATATAACTTTATCCTGTCACACAGACTGCCAGCAGCTATACATCCAGGCCCCGCCTCCTCAAGCTTCGGCACTCTCATCTGTCAGTGTGATCAGTAGCCACAGAGCCGTGCAGGCAGTGCACTGGCCGCCCCTCCCCTCTCCTCCAGAGTCCACTCTCTCCTTCACTCAGGTCCTGACTGAGCCAAGCTCCGCCCCCAAGACTAGACGCTACCTATACCACATGAAGAAGGAGCTGCTGCTGATGTTGCTGCAGCATGGTGTCTGGTAACTTCTATAATGGCTCCATGATGAGCACAATCGATTTATGATGTGTGTATATGTGTGAGTGAGGTGTGTGTGTCTGTATGTATGAGGGTGAATGGGCATTGGGATGTAAAAAATGTTGGGTTACTGAGTGCTAGGTGTGGGGCACGTTAATGGGGGCTGTGTGAGAGTAGTATGGATGCTGTATGAGCATAGTATGGGTGCTGTGTAGCATGGGTGCCGCTGTGTGAGCGTAGTATCATGGGTGACGCTGTGGGAGCGTAGTATGGGTGCCGCTGTGTCAGTGTAGTATCATGGGTGACGCTGTGTGAGCGTAGTATGGGTGACGCTGTGTGAGCGTAGTATGGGTGCCGCTGTGTCTGCGTAGTATCATGGGTGACGCTGTGTGAGAGTAGTATGGGTGCTGTGTAAGAGTAGTATGGGTGCTGTGTGAGAGTAGTATGGGTGCTGTGTGAGCGTAGTATGGATGCTGTGTGAGAGTAGTATGGGTGCTGCTGTGTGAATGTAGTATGGGTGCTGTGTGAGAGTAGTATCATGGGTGACGCTGTGTGAGCGTAGTATGGGTGCTGTGTGAGAGTAGTATGGGTGCTGTGTGAGCGTAGTATGGGTGCTGTGTAAGAGTAGTATGGGTGCTGTGTGAGAGTAGTATGGGTGCTGTGTGAGTGTAGTATGGGTGCTGTGTGAGAGTAGTATGGGTGCTGCTGTGTGAATGTAGTATGGGTGCTGTGTGAGAGTAGTATGGGTGCTGTGTGAGAGTAGTATGGATGCTGTGTGAGTGTAGTATGGGTGCTGTGTGAGTGTAGTATGGGTGCTGTGTGAGAGTAGTATGGGTGCCGCTGTGTGAGAGTAGTATGGGTGCTGTGTGAGTGTAGTATGGTTGCTGCTGTGTGAGAGTAGTATGGGTGCTGTGTGAGAGAAGTATGGGTGCTGTGTGAGAGTATTATTGGTCCTGTGTGAGCATAGTATGGGTGCTGTGTGAGTGTAGTATGGGTTCTGCTGTGTGAACGTAGTATGGGTGCCGCTGTGTGAGTGTAGTATGGGTGCTGTGTGAGAGTAGTATGGGTGCTGTGTGAGTGTAATATGGGTGCTGTGTGAGCGTAGTATGGGTGCTGTGTGAGTGTAGTATGGGTGCCGCTGTGTGAGTGTAGTATGGGTGCCGCTGTGTGAGTGTAGTATGGGTGCTGTGTGAGTGTAGTATGGGTGGTGCCGTGTGAGTGCAGTATGGGTGCCGCTGTGTGACAGTAGTATGGGTGACGCTGTGTGAGTGTAGTATGAGTGGTGCTGTGTGAGCGTAGTATGGGTGCTGTGTGAGTGTAGTATAGGTGGTGCTGTGTGAGTGTAGTATAGGTGCCGCTGTGTGAGTGTAGTATGGGTGCTGTGTGAGTGTAATATGGGTGGCGCTGTGTGAGTGTAGTATGGGTGCCGCTTTGTGACAGTAGTATGGGTGCTGTGTGAGAGTAGTATGGGTGCCGCTGTGTGAGTGCAGTATGGGTGCTGTGTGAGTGTAGTATGGTTGGCACTGTGTGAGTGTAGTATGGGTGCTGTGTGAGTGTAGTATGGGTGCCGCTGTGTGAGTGTAGTATGCGTGCCGCTGTGTGACAGTAGCATGGGTGCCGCTGTGTAAGAGTAGTATGGGTGCTGCTGTGTGAGTGTAGTATGAGTGCTGTGTGAGTGTAGTATGGGTGCTGTGTGAGTGTAGTATGGGTGCTGTGTGAGTGTAGTATGGGTGGCGCTGTGTGAGTGTAGTATGGGTGGTGCTGTGTGAGTGTAGTATGGGTGCCGCTGTGTGAGTGTAGTATGGGTGCTGTGTGAGTGTAGTATGGGTTCCGCTGTGTGAGAGTAGTATGGGTGCCGCTGTGTGAGTGTAGTGTGGGTGCTGTGTGAGTGTAGTATGCGGGCTGTGTGAGTGTAGTATGGGTGCCGCTGTGTGAGAGTAGTATGGGTGCCGCTGTGTGAGTGTAGTGTGGGTGCTGTGTGAGTGTAGTATGGGGGCTGTGTGAGTGTAGTATGGGTGCCGCTGTGTGAGAGTAGTATGGGTGCTGTGTGAGAGTAGTATGGGTGCCGCTGTGTGAGCGTACAGTGATCGCAAAAATGCGCTATAACGCATATTTTATGCGTTATAGGTAGTGTGGGACTATTTTGAAAAATGAGGGGGTCCTGCGGGACGCGCTGTGACTCCCCAACCAATCACTGCTGGCAGCGTTTCCTGTCTTCTTATCCAATTTCCGCCGCAGCCTCTGTCCTAGCTTCTCTTCCCGCTCTGCAGTTTGAATCCTCCTCCTTGGGCTCCGGGTGACAGGAATCGGATCCTCAGGCTGAGGCTCAGGCATTTAGCAGCGCTCTCTGTGCCGGCTGCAGGGCGGATTGCAGGGATTACAGGGCTGAATTTAAAGGTGAGGGCACACTGTGCTGCACGGCAATGGACTGAGCGCTCAAGACGTGCCCGCTGTCAGTGTGTGACCCATCCTCCTCCCTGTCCTCACCTGTCTGGGCGCTGCCGAAGGATCCGGTACCGACGCTGCAAATGAAGGAGGAGAGGTGCTCACCACACAGCCTGGCAGACGGGACAGTGAGCGGGGCAGCGGCTACTCTGCAGCTCTGTCCGCTCCTTGACGCCTGACTCATTACATAGGGAGGGAGGGTGATGCGGTGCCGGTAAGATGCGGCTGCTGGGGGCAATACTACAGGCTGTAATAAGCTAATGGGGGTCATTCCGTGTTGTTCGCTCGCTAGCTAGTTTTAGCAGCCATGCAAACGCTATGCCGCCACCCACTGGGGAGTGTATTTTAGCTTAGCAGAAGTGCGAACGCATGTGCAGCCGAGCTCTGCAAAAACAGTTTGTGCAGCTTCTGAGTAGCTCTGAACCTACTCAGCGCTTGCGATCACTTCAGCCTATTCGTGTCCGGATTTGACGTCATACACCTGCCCAGCGAACGCCCAGCCACTCCTGCGTTTTTTCAGACACGCCTGCGTTTTTACAAACACTCCCTGAAAACGGTCAGTTGACACCCAGAAACGCCCCCTTCCTGTCAATCTTCTTGCGGCCATCAATGCGAGAACCTGAGCACAACCACAAAGAGCTTAGTACCTGTACGTCGCGCGTGCGCATTGCGCAGCATACGCATGTGCAGAAATGCAGATTTTTAGCCCGATCCCTGCGCTGCGAACAACGGCAGCTAGCGATCAACTCGGAATGACCCCCAATATTGGATATGGGCCCTCATTCCGATGCTGGTGCGATCAACTAATATCCTTCCTATGGGGGAGTGCATTTAGCATAGCAGGGCTGCGTTCACTTGTGCAGCCCTGCTATGCTAAAAAAGTTTCACTCAAAACAAGACTGACCCTAGACCTACTTACCCTTTGCGACGGATCCAGCGATAATGGGGCCAGCTTTGACGTCACACCTCCGCCCTCCGTTCACCTGGATACGCCTGCGTTTTACTTACCGCTCCCCGAAAATGGCAGCAAGTGGTAAGTTGGCGCCCCGGAACGCCCTCTTGCTGTCCATCTGCTTGCCGCTACGACCTCTTTCTTCTCTGTCAGCGTCGTTGCGTGACGGACAACGACGCGCGTGAGCAATGTGCAAACCGCGCATGCGCGTTCCAGACCCGTTCGCACCATATCGAAGAACCGCTGCGTGCGAACGGGTCAGAATGACCCCCTGCGTGCTGTGAGAATTTGCCACAGGCAGGACCTAGGATGGCAGGACACCCCCTCCACTGACACCTGTAATGACTGTGGGCACCCCCTTCCCGCACAATCACTGTGGACACCACCCTCCCTCGCTGACACCTGCGATCACTGTGGACACCCCCTCCACTGACACCCGCGAACACTGTGTCTGGGGGGGGTCTGAGGTGGTGGGTGCAATGTGTCTAAGTGCTCTACCTGGTGCAATGTGCCTAAGTGCTCTACCTGGTGCAAAGTGTCTAAGTGCTCTACCTGGTGCACAGTGTATAATGTGCTCTACCTGGTGCAATGTGTATAATGTGCTCTACCTGGTGCACAGTGTATAATGTGTTCTACCTGGTGCAATGTGTCTAAGTGTTCTACCTGGTGCAATGTGTATAACATACTCTACCTGGTGCAATGTGTATAACATGCTCTGCCTGGTGCAATGTGTATAACGTGCTCTACCTGATGCAATGTTTATAATATGCTCTCCCTGGGGCAATATGTATAACGTGCTCTACCTGGTGCAATGTTTAAAACGTGCTCTGCCTGGTGCAATGTGTATAACGTGCTCTTCCTCTTGCAATGTGTATAACGTGCTCTACCTGGTGCAATGTTTATAACGTGCTCTACCTGCTGCAATGTGTGTAACGTGCTCAACCTGGTGCAATGTGTATAACATGCTCTGCCTGGTGCAATGTGTATAACGTGCTCTACCTGGTGCAATGTATAACGTGCTCTACCTAGTGCAATGTGTATAGGAGGTTCTACATGGTGCAATGCTTGGGATAAGCATATGAATATCCTTGCAAAGAATTAAGGTTTAAAAAGGGTTGAGATCACCTAAAGGATAAATAAAAGGGGCAGACTAGATGGGTGGTTCTTATCTGCCATCAAGTTCTATGTTTCTACTGTGTGGTGTAATGTGAATTGGCACTAGTATTATGTCACCACGCCCCTAAATTTTTCGGCGCACACTGTCCGTGCTTTACAATGTAGGAAGGGGAGCACCAATTCACTTTATGCCACAAGGGCACCAATTGTCTAGTTACAGCTCTGGTGCAGAGTGTCCTGTATGCTACACAGCCCAGCAGCGTTGTCACTTCCCCTCTCGTGCTACACTTTTGTAGTGTCAAAATCAAGTCAGTGTTTTTATATTTGAATCGGTAATAAGATTAATAAGAACCTTCATTCCAATGGGACCCAGAAAAGGACAGGTAGGACCCCAATTTTTAAAAGTGAGGGGTCCCTGGGACCCACTTTTTTTCATCTCAGCTCGATCACTGGCGTAGTATGGGTGCTGTGTGACGTAGTATGGGTGCTGTGTGAGAGTAGTATGGGTGCTGTGTGACGTAGTATGGGTGCAGCTGTGTGAGTGTAGTATGGGTGCTGTGTGACGTAGTATGGGTGCTGTGTGACGTAGTATGGGTGCTGTGTGAGAGTAGTATGGGAACTGTGTGACGTAGTATGGGTGCTGTGGGAGAGTAGTATGGGTGCTGTGTGAGTGTAGTATGGGTGCCGCTGTGTGAGCGTAGTATGGGTGCTGTGTGAGTGTAGTATGGGTGCTGTGTGAGTGTAGTATGGGTGCTGTTTGAGTGTAGTATGGGTGCTGTGTGAGCGTAGATTGGGTGCCGCTGTGTGAGCGTAATATGGGTGCCGCTGTGTGAGTGTAGTATGGGTCCTGTGTGAGTGTAGTATGGGTGCTGTGTGACGTAGTATGGGTGCTGTGTGAGAGTAGTATGGGCACTGTGTGACGTAGTATGGGTGCTGTGGGAGAGTAGTATGGGTGCTGTGTGAGTGTAGTATGGGTGCCGCTGTGTGAGCGTAGTATGGGTGCTGCTGTGTGAGTGTAGAATGGGTGCCGCTGTGCGAGTGTCGTATGGGTGCTGTGTGAGTGTAGTTTGGGTGCTGTGTGAGTGTAGTATGGAGACTGTGTGAGTGTAGTATGGGTGCCGCTGTGTGAGAGTAGTATGGGTGCCGCTGTGTGAGAGTAGTATGGGTGCTGCTGTGTGAGAGTAGTATGGGTGCTGTTTGAGTGTAGTATGGGTGCCGCTGTGTGAGCGTAGTATGGGTGCCGCTGTGTGAGCGTAGTATGGGTGCCGCTGTGTGAGAGTAGTATGGGTGCTGTGTGAGTGTAGTATGGGTGCCGCTGTGTGAGTGTAGTATGGGTGCTGTGTGAGTGTAGTATGGGTGCTGTGTGAGCGTAGTATGGGTGCCGCTGTGTGAGAGTAGTATGGGTGCTGTGTGACGTAGTATGGGTGCTGTGGGAGAGTAGTATGGGTGCTGTGTGAGCGTATTATCGGTGCTGTGTGAGTGTAGTATGGGTGCTGTGTGAGTGTAGTATGGGGGCTGTGTGAGTGTAGTATGGGTGCCGCTGTGTGAGAGTAGTATAGGTGCCGCTGTGTGAGAGTAGTATGGGTGCTGTGTGAGCGTAGTATGGGTGCCGCTGTGTGAGCGTAGTATGGGTGCCGCTGTGTGAGTGTAGTATGGGTGCTGTGTGAGTGTAGTATGGGTGCTGTGAGAGTGTAGTATGGATGCTGTGTAAGAGTAGTATGGGTGCTGCTATGTGAGCGTAGTATGGGTGCAGTTTGAGCATAGTATGGGTGCTGCTATGTGAGCGTAGTATGGGTGCAGTTTGAGCGTAGTATGGGTGCCGCTGTGTGAGTGTAGTATGGGTGGTGCTGTGTGAGGGGAGCTTTATGGGAGCTGATAGGGTGGGTGGATGAATGTGCTAATGGGTGTTGGGGGAGGAGGGATTGATAATGAATTGGGGAGAGATGGGGTAATGAATGCACCGGTGTATGCTGTGTAGGGGCAATTGCTTAATCGGTGCCACCACCAAGTAAATCTGATGTCACTGCCAAGACACATTATTCCCCATGTCACCTCTAAGACACCACATGATACCCCATGTCACCTCTAAGACACCACATGATACCCCATGTCACCTCTAAGACACCATGATACCCTATGTCACCACCAAGACACCACATTACACTACATGACTCCACCAAGACACCACATGATACCCCATGTCACCACCAAGACAGCACATTTCACTACATTGTCACCACCAAGATATCACATGACTTGGTGGTGATGTAGTTTTTGTACATAGTGACTTTAAAAAAAAAATTCTCATTATCGGGTCTAGCTCTAGTATTTTCTTTGTGCAGCTTTTAATAAGGTTAGGGCTCTCTTTTTTATATACAGTAGTGTATATAGCAATGTCACATTCATGATATCGCTTAGTGACCCATATGCTCTTTAGTAGATAGGCTTCTAATTCATATGATCACTAAGCGCCATTTTTCCTTTTCTGTCAGGATAACAAGTATGGTTTCTCTAACGTCCTAGTGGATGCTGGGACTCCGTCAGGACCATGGGGAATAGCGGGCTCCGCAGGAGACAGGGCACATCTAAATAAAGCTTTTAGGATCACATGGTGCGTACTGGCTCCTCCCCCTATGACCCTCCTCCAAGCCTCAGTTAGGTTTTTGTGCCCGTCCGAGAAGGGTGCAATCTAGGTGGCTCTCCTAAAGAGCTGCTTAGAAAAAGTTTTTTTAGGTTTAAATCTCAGTGAATCCTGCTGGCAACAGGATCACTGTATCGAGGGACTTAGGGGAGAGATTTCCAACTCACCTGCGTGCAGGATGGATTGGAGTCTTAGGCTACTGGACACTTAGCTCCAGAGGGAGTCGGAACACAGGTCCTCCTGGGGTTCGTCCCGGAGCCGCGCCGCCGATCCCCCTTACAGACGCTGAAGACGGAGGTCCGGAAAGCAGGCGGCAGAAGACTCCTCAGTCTTCATGAAGGTAGCGCACAGCACTGCAGCTGTGCGCCATTGTTGCTACACGTCTCACTGATTCAGTCATGGAGGGTGCAGGGCGCTGCTGGGGACGCCCTGGGCAGCAATATTAAAATACCTTTAGTGGCAAAATAAATACATCACATATAGCCATTAAGGCTATATGTATGTATTTAACCCAGGCCAGTTTTCTTAAAACCCGGGAGAAAAGCCCGCCGGAAAAGGGGCGGAGCTTATTCTCCTCAGCACTCAGCGCCATTTTCCTGCTCAGCTCCGCTGGTGAGGAAGGCTCCCAGGACTCTCCCCTGCACTGCACTACAGAAACAGGGTAACAAAGAGAAGGGGGGCATAATTTGGCGATATTGATATATTAAAAGCGCTTATATCAAAAACAACACCTTCTAGGATTGTTTATATACATTTATAGCGTTTTTGGTGTGTGCTGGCAAACTCTCCCTCTGTCTCCCCAAAGGGCTAAGAGGGTCCTGTCTTCGATTAGAGCATTCCCTGTGTGGCTGCTGTGTGTCGGTACGTGTGTGTCGACATGTATGAGGACGATGTTGGTGTGGAGGCAGAGCAATTGCCGGTAATGGTGATGTCACCCCCTAGGGAGTCGACACCGGAATGGATGGCTTTAGTTATGGAATTACGTGATAATGTTAGCACATTACAAAAGTCAGTTGACGAAATGAGACGGCCGGAAAACCAGTTAGTACCGGCTCAGGCGTCTCAGACACCGTCAGCGGCTGTAAAACGTCCCTTACCTCAGTCAGTCGACACGGGTACCGACACAGATGAATCTAGTGTCGACGGTGAAGAAACAAACGTATTTTCCAATAGGGCCACACGTTATATGATCACGGCAATGAAGGAGGCTTTGCAGATCTCTGATACTGCTGGTACCTCAAAAAGGGGTATTATGTGGGGGGTGAAAAAACTACCTGTAGCTTTTCCAGAATCAGAGGAATTGAATGACGTGTGTGACGAAGCGTGGGTTAACCCAGATAGAAAACTGCTAATTTCCAAGAAGTTATTGGCATTATACCCTTTCCCACCAGAGGTTAGGGCGCGCTGGGAAACACCCCCTAGGGTGGATAAGGCGCTCACACGTTTATCAAAGCAAGTGGCGTTGCCGTCTCCTGATACGGCCGCCCTCAAGGATCCAGCAGATAGGAGGCTGGAAACTACACTGAAGAGTATATACACACATACTGGTGTTATACTGCGACCGGCAATAGCCTCAGCCTGGATGTGCAGTGCTGGGGTAGTGTGGTTGGATTCTCTGACTGAAAATATTGATACCCTGGATAGGGACAGTATTTTATTGACTCTAGAGCAATTAAAGGATGCCTTTCTTTATATGCGAGATGCTCAGAGGGATATTTGTACTCTAGCATCAAGAGTAAGCGCGATGTCCATATCTGCCAGAAGAAGTTTATGGAGGCGACAGTGGTCAGGTGATGCGGATTCCAAAAGGCATATGGAAGTATTACCATATAAAGGAGAGGAATTATTTGGGGTCGGTCTTTCGGACCTGGTGGCCACGGCAACTGCCGGCAAATCCACTTTTTTACCTCAGACCCCCTCCCAACAGAAAAAGACACCGTCTTTTCAGCCGCAGTCCTTTCGCTCCTATAAAAACAAGCGACCAAAAGGACAGTCTTATCTGCCGCGAGGCAGAGGAAAGGGTAAGAGAGGGCAGCAAGCAGCCCCTGCCCAGGACCAGAAGCCCGCCCCGGGTTCTACAAAGCCATCAGCATGACGCTGGGGCTTTACAAGCGGACTCAGGAGCGGTGGGGGGTCGACTCAAGATTTTCAGCAATCAGTGGGCTCGCTCACAAGTGGACCCGTGGATCCTGCAGATAATATCTCAGGGTTACATGTTGGAGTTCGAAAGGTCTCCCCCTCGCCGGTTCCTAAAGTCTGCTTTACCAACGTCTCCCTCAGAAAGGACGTCGGTTTTGGAAGCCATTCACAAGCTGTATTCTCAGCAGGTGATAGTCAAGGTACCCCTCCTACAACAGGGAAAGGGGTATTATTCCACACTATTTGTGGTACCGAAGCCGGACGGTTCGGTAAGACCTATTCTAAACCTGAAATCCTTGAACCTGTACATACAGAAATTCAAGTTCAAGATGGAGTCACTCAGAGCAGTGATAGCGAATCTGGAAGAAGGGGACTTCATGGTGTCCCTGGACATAAAAGATGCTTATCTGCATGTCCCAATTTACCCCTCACACCAAGGGTATCTCAGGTTCGTGATACAAGACTGTCATTATCAGTTTCAAACGCTGCCGTTTGGTTTGTCCACGGCCCCTCGGGTCTTTACCAAGGTAATGACCGAAATGATGGTTCTTCTACGAAGAAAAGGCGTATTAATTATCCCTTACTTGGACGATCTCCTGATAAGGGCAAAGTCCAGAGAACAGCTGGAAGTCGGTGTAGCACTAACCCAGGTAGTGCTTCAGCAACACGGGTGGATTCTGAATCTTCCAAAATCTCAATTGACCCCGACAACTCGTCTGCTGTTCCTGGGAATGATTCTGGACACGGTTCAGAAAAAGGTGTTTCTCCCGGAGGAGAAAGCAAGGGAGTTATCCGAACTTGTCAGGAACCTCCTAAAACCAGGAACTGTGTCAGTACATCAATGCACAAGAGTCCTGGGAAAGATGGTGGCTTCTTACGAAGCGATTCCATTCGGCAGATTCCATGCACGGACATTTCAGTGGGATCTGCTGGACAAATGGTCCGGATCGCATCTGCACATGCATCAGCGGATAACACTGTCACCAAGAACAAGGTTGTCTCTCCTGTGGTGGTTGCAGAGTGCCCATCTGTTAGAGGGCCGCAGATTCGGCATACAGGACTGGGTCCTGGTGACTACGGATGCCAGCCTACGAGGCTGGGGAGCAGTCACACAGGGAAGAAACTTCCAGGGCGTGTGGTCAAACCTGGAGACGTCCCTTCACATAAATATACCGGAGCTAAGAGCGATCTACAATGCTCTAAGCCTGGCAAAATCGCTGCTTCAGGGTCAGCCGGTGTTGATCCAGTCGGACAACATCACGGCAGTCGCCCACGTAAACCGACAAGGCGGCACGAGAAGCAGAAGAGCAATGACAGAAGCTGCAAGGATTCTGCGCTGGGCGGAGAATCATGTCATAGCACTGTCAGCAGTGTTCATCCCGGGAGTGGACAACTGGGAAGCAGACTTCCTCAGCAGACACGACCTTCACCCGGGAGAGTGGGGACTTCATCCAGAAGTCTTCCACATGATTGTGAACCGTTGGGAAAAACCAAAGGTGGACATGATGGCGTCTCGCCTCAACAAAAAATTGGACAGATATTGCGCCAGGTCAAGAGACCCTCAGGCAATAGCTGTGGACGCTCTGGTAACACCGTGGGTGTACCAGTCAGTGTATGTGTTCCCTCCTCTGCCTCTCATACCAAAGGTACTGAGAATTATACGGAAAAGAGGAGTAAGAACAATACTGGTGGCTCCGGACTGGCCAAGAAGAACTTGGTATCCGGAACTTCAGGAGATGCTCACGGAGGATCCGTGGCCTCTACCTCTAAGAAGGGATCTGCTTCAGCAGGGACCTTGTATGTTCCAAGACTTACCGCGTCTGCGTTTGACGGCATGGCGGTTGAACGCCGGATTCTAAAAGAAAAGGGCATTCCAGAGGAAGTTATTCCTACCTTGATTAAGGCTAGAAAGGAAGTGACTGTACAACATTATCACCGCATTTGGCGGAAATATGTTGCGTGGTGTGAGGCCAAGAAGGCTCCAACGGAAGAATTTCAATTGGGTCGATTCTTACATTTCCTGCAAGCAGGATTGTCTATGGGCCTAAAATTGGGGTCCATTAAAGTTCAAATTTCGGCCTTATCAATCTTCTTCCAGAAGGAATTGGCATCAGTGCCTGAAGTACAAACTTTTGTCAAAGGTGTACTACATATACAACCCCCAATAGTGCCTCCAGTGGCACCGTGGGATTTGAACGTAGTTTTGAATTTTCTCAAATCTCATTGGTTTGAGCCTCTAAAATCGGTAGATTTAAAATACCTTACATGGAAGGTAACCATGCTATTGGCCCTGGCTTCAGCCAGGAGAGTTTCAGAGTTGGCGGCTTTATCATACAAAAGCCCATATCTGATTTTCCATTCGGACAGGGCAGAACTGCGGACACGTCCTCATTTTCTCCCTAAGGTGGTTTCGGCTTTTCACTTGAACCAGCCTATTGTGGTGCCTGCGGCTACTAGCGACTTGGAGGACTCCAAGTTACTGGACGTTGTCAGAGCATTAAAAATATATATTTCAAGGACAGCTGGAGTCAGAAAATCTGACTCGTTGTTTATATTGTATGCACCCAACAAGATGGGTGCTCCTGCGTCTAAACAGACGATTGCACGTTGGATCTGTAGCACAATCCAACTTGCACATTCTGGGGCAGGCCTGCCACAGCCTAAATCTGTAAAGGCCCACTCCACAAGGAAAGTGGGCTCATCTTGGGCGGCTGCCCGAGGGGTCTCGGCATTACAACTTTGCCGAGCAGCTACGTGGTCAGGGGAGAACACGTTTGTAAAATTTTACAAATTTGATACTCTGGCTAAGGAGGACCTGGAGTTCTCTCATTCGGTGCTGCAGAGTCATCCGCACTCTCCCGCCCGTTTGGGAGCTTTGGTATAATCCCCATGGTCCTGACGGAGTCCCAGCATCCACTAGGACGTTAGAGAAAATAAGAATTTACTTACCGATAATTCTATTTCTCATAGTCCGTAGTGGATGCTGGGCGCCCATCCCAAGTGCGGATTGTCTGCAATACTTGTACATAGTTATTGTTACAAAGATCGGGTTATTACTATTGTTGTGAGCCATCTTTTCAGAGGCTACTTCGTTTTTTTTGTTATCATACTGTTAACTGGGTTCAGATCACAAGTTGTACGGTGTGATTGGTGTGGCTGGTATGAGTCTTACCCGGGATTCAAGATCCTTCCTTATTGTGTACGCTCGTCCGGGCACAGTACCTAACTGAGGCTTGGAGGAGGGTCATAGGGGGAGGAGCCAGTACGCACCATGTGATCCTAAAAGCTTTATTTAGATGTGCCCTGTCTACTGCGGAGCCCGCTATTCCCCATGGTCCTGACGGAGTCCCAGCATCCACTACGGACTATGAGAAATAGAATTATCGGTAAGTAAATTCTTATTTTCCTTTTGTTTGTAGACTTTCACATTACACTGTGATACAGATGTAGCAACGCTCATCCATCCTGCAGCTCGGCCACACGGGCACACAGGCCGCGCAGAGCTGCTCATGTATTCCTATGGGTGCTTGTACTTAGACGCACACGTGCACCCTAGTTGTGGGCACACTTTATATGCCAAGCTGCAGGATGGATGACCGTGGCTACATCTTTATAAGTAAAGTGTGTAGGGGCGGGGCAATTGAAGGAAGGCTCTTGCTACAACCCATGATGCAGGCCACACCCCCACACCACTGGGCACGCCCCCCACATCACTATCTATCTATCTAAAATATCAGTGTTGAAATTCATAATGTCAACACTTTAACAGCTCGACATTTTGTCACATTATAATGTTAATGATCTGAAAATGCTGCCATTCTGAATGTTGACATTTGGGCCATATCGACAGTATGACGTCGATATCAATGTCGAAGGCTCTGTGTTTAAACAAGCCCGAAGAAAATTCCAAATTTACGGAAACAAAGGCCATGTATAATATGTAAAGCGACTTGCAAAGTGAAAAGTGTCAGTTTATAAATGTTTTATAGTGACACGGATAACACAGCAACGGGCAAGTTTTTTGTGGATCAATCGAAGTTGCCATGGTACAAAGCTCAGCTCACAACATGTACCTTGATCTCAAAGGTCCGTGAGTCCTGCGGCCTATAGATCAGTTTGGATAGTCTTAGGACGCTCCAGGGCGTGCTCTTCCTGGTCTCCTCATCGTGACATCACATGCAGGGCCGGATCTAGACCTTGGCTTCATGGAGAAGGGGCGTGGTCAGTTATGCCCCCTGCAGCTGTGCCCTCAGTAGTATTGCCCCCAGTACTGTGTCCCCTGTAGAGCTGTGCCCCTTGTAGAGTTGTGCCCCCAGTAGTATTGCCCCCAGTACTGTGCCCCCTGTAGAGTTGTGCCCCCTAGTTGCACCACTTACAAAAAAAAAATAAAAAAATGTATTAATACTTACAATTCCCGCTCCTGCTTCCCGACCGCTGCTGCCCTCCGTTTCCGGCCGCTGACACTGCTCTTCGGATCAATGGGAGAGACGTCATGACGTCTCTCTCATAGCACCGCATAGACACTAGAGATCAATTATGACCTCTAGTGTCTACTGTCTATGTGCCGCTCCCACAATGCAGTGCGGGTGTGCGATTACTTCATCGCGCACCGCACAGCACTGGGCATCTACACAGCACCGGGCGGCACCAGTAGCGGATCTTGCCACGGCAGTGGTGCCCTCCAGACGGCGGCGGCGCCCTCCGGAAGGCGGTACCCTGGGCAAAAATCCTGCATACCCGTAGCAAGATCCACTACTGATCACATGTTTGGGGGCAGGGCTGACACAGGGCGCAGTTATGGCACTGATGAGGGGAATTGTGATTGTTGATCATTATGGTACCACAATTGTGGAGTTCAAATTGCTCTTAATGTGTAATAGGATACTTGGGAATTGATGGCAAGATGTTGCTAGATTGTCGACGGTCATGATGTCGACAATCTCTATGGGGACACTGAAACACCACCGGAATTATAGCAACCCAGTTGTAATACTGCAGCCACATTTTAATGGGGGATGGCATTATAAGTTTAAACAAACTGTGTCCCAGTGATAGCACTAGTTCGTTGAGAATGGGTCGGTTACTTTTGTTTTTTTCCTATGAATCGTTCTCTCTTTTGAAAATAAATATACATTCTTTCTACAATGTCTAACAGTAATAACCTGTCTTTTGCACTGTAACAAGCCCTTTTCACAGGTCTTGATTCTAGAGAGAAATTACACAGGCAATGAGATAATGGTTGGCGGCAGCTGTACCTAAAACCGCAGCTGGAATGAGAAATGGAATTTTCTCCCTTATCACTCCCCATAATAACAGAAACCTGTATCAATATTTTGACCACTCTTTTGTCTGTCCAGCATACACATCCATGGAGCTTGGAACGCAAAGCAGAGGAATCTGGGGGTTGAGTGAGCGAGAAGGAGCCTTGTCTGCAAATTGAAATTTATCTCCTGGCAACCAACCAGTATATCTATCAATCATTCCTATCCTTGGTAACTACAGTAATCTCCTAACTCCTCACAGCACTGGGCAAGTTTCCTGCTGCTCTGTTTCTTTCCTGCAGTGCTCAATAGACTTTCCATATAGGACAAGAACATGTGAGATTTGTGTTGTGGACTAACCAAGTGCTTGTTTCCCACACTGCAAAAAGACCTAGCGCGATGCTGGCTGTGGATCCCTAACACAGGACTTCCATAATTATCATATTGGTGGTGTTGAAAAAGGAGTGTTCTACCACGCAGGCTCCAGTTTT
This sequence comes from Pseudophryne corroboree, assembly GCF_028390025.1. NCBI lineage: Eukaryota > Metazoa > Chordata > Amphibia > Anura > Myobatrachidae > Pseudophryne > Pseudophryne corroboree. Next base: position 86,159,503 of record NC_086452.1, read on the forward strand.
TCAGTGCTCCAGGGAGGCTTCATGCCCTATCCCAAGATGGCCACCGAGATCTCTACTGAGCATGTGCAGGTGCCATCTTGTCTTTGCTGTGTAGAGAGACATACTGGAAGACAGCTGCTCCTATGAGAGACCTGGTTGGTACCTGCAATAAAGCTGTTCCAGTATCCCTTCAACCGTTTGCAGCATACACTCACTGGCTGGTGAGCTGTATGAAACCCCACTCCATTCAAGCTCTGCTCCAGTACCAGTGTACATGTAACAGTGAGTACGGCTATACCTGCTATCTATCAGTAAACCAACACCACTAGTTAAGTAACTGGGCTGTTCATAGTGTGAGTCATCCTGTGGTGTGTGCCTATATAATGGGCCCTACACATTGGCCGAGGTGCCCGATGGCTGAGACGGCCGACCCGGCAGCAGGGCAGGGGGGGATGGTAATGGGAGGAGTGACGTTTCTTCACCCCCCCCCTCCCCCCGTCACTCGACCCCATAGCTCTGCATGCTAATATGGATGAGAATGTCCATATTGGCTTGCAAGCATAAATGAGCCAGCACCAACGATAAACGAGTGCTGGGCGCACATCGTTCATCGTTGGTGAATACACACTGAAAGATATGAACGATATCTCATTCATTAATGAACAAGATCGTTTATATCTTTCAGTGTAATTGGCCAGTGTGTAGGGCCTATAACGCTCCAATCTCAACACCTGCATACACATAATTCCCAACAGATTGGAGGATGCTTGTAAAACAAAAAAGGGAATTTGGGGGTTTATATATCCTTTAAAACAATGGGAAAGGATATGGAGCAGACTAGAAAGCCTATCATCAAATGATTGCAAATTATACAATTGTTATATAAGGTGTGTAGTTGGATTCAGTATGATATACCGGTGGCATCACGGCCACCAGTATGCCGGTAGCGGGGCGAGCACTAGAAAGCCCCTTGCAGGTTATATTCTCACAGGTTATATTCTCCCTCTATGGGTGTCGTGGACACCCACAGAGGGAGAATAGCCTGTGTTGGTGGGATTCCGGCGTCGGCATGTCACCGCTTGTTGGGATTCCGGCATCTGTATTGTGATTGCCAGGATCCCGACTGGCGGTATGTTAACCGCTTCCCTGCAGTTATGGAAGAGAAAACCTTGCTCAGGGTAACCTGTGTTATATTAGAGATGTGCGTCTGGCACTTTTCGTGTTTTGTGTTTTGGTTTTGGTTCTAATTCCACTTTTGTGTTTTGTTTTTGGCTTGGTTTTGCCAAAACCACCCTTTCGTGTTTTGGTTTTGATTTTGGATCTGGATGATTTTTGAAAAAACCATAAAAACAGCTAAAATCACAGAATTTGGGGGTAATTTTGCTCCTACGATATTATTAACCTCAATAACATTCATTTCCACTCATTTCCAGTCTATTCTGAACACCTCACACCTCACAATATTGTTTTTAAGCCAAAAGGTTGCACAGAGGTGGCTGGATGACTAAGCTAAGCGACACAAGTGGACAACAGAAACACCTGGCCCATCTAGGAGTGGTACTGCAGTGTCACACAGGAGGGCAGATATAAAAAAGGGCCCCAAACAGCACATCATGCAAAGAAGAAAAAGAAGTGCAATGAGGTAGTTGTATGACTAAGCCAAGTGACACACATAATTGGCCCATCTAGGCTTGGCACTGCATTGACAGACAGGAGAGCAGATATAAAAAAAAAAGGCCCCTAACAGCACATGATGCAAAGAAGAAAAAAAGGTGCACCGAGAATGCTGTATGACTAAGCCAAGCGACACAAACAATTAGCCCATCTAGGCGTGGCACTGCAGTGGCAGACAGGAGGGCAGATATAAAAAAAAAGGCCCCTAACAGCACATGTTGCAAAGAAGAAACAAAGGCGCACTGAGGTTGCTGTGTGACTAAGCTAAGCGACACAACCACCTGGCCCATCTAGTAGTGTCACACAGTGGCTGAATGTCGAGAGTGTGTCGCAATTGTTTGGTCCAATGACAGCATCTCCAGCACGCTCCAGTCACTTTAAAAAAAAAATCTGCAATTGGTGGACTTATACGGCAGTACCCCAGGACTAACACAGCAGTACCCCTGGACTCATACGGCAGTGTCACACAGGATGGCACTTTTCAAAAACTAGGCCCCAAACAGCACCTCATGCAAAGATGTCGAAGAGGTGCAATGAGGTAGCTGTATGACTAAGCCAAGCGACACAAACAATTCCAACTGGAATTATACGTCCAAATCACTGGAATTATACGTCCAAATCACTTGAATTAATTGCCAAAATCACTGGAATTATACGTCCAAATCACTGGAATTAATTGGCAAGATCACTGTAATTATACGTCCAAATCACTGGAATTAATTGTCAAAATCACTGTAATTAATAATTATACGTCCAAATCTCTGGAATTAATTGGCAAGATCCCTGTAATTATACATCCAAATGACTGGAATTAATTGGCAAGATCACTGTAATTATACGTCCAAATCACTGGAATTAATTGGCAAACTCACTGTAATTAATAATTATACGTCCAAATCACTGGAATTAATTGGCAAGATCACTGTAATTATACTTCCAACTCACTGGAATTAATTGGCAAGACCACTGTAATTATACGTCCAAATCACTGGAATTTAATTGGCAAGATCACCGGAATTACACTTCCAAATCACTGGAATTGGCAAGATCACTGTAATTAGTAATTATACGTCCAAATCAATGGAATTAATTGGCAAGATCACTGTAATTAATAAGTACTAGGTGCTTCATCGCGCCCTACGGGCGCTCTTCACACCGTCGCAAGGGGCTACGCCCCCTTAACCCTTGCATGCCTTTCTGGGGTTTAATATTTGTATTATATGGAGTATTACCTGCATTCCTTTGTTAGTGGTTAAATATTGCACAATGAAAGGGCGTGCGATGGTGAAGGAGGCGCAGCCCCTTGCGACGGCGTGAACAGCACCTGCAGGGCACGATGTACAGAATGTAGCGGGTGCGGGGGGGACTGCGGATGGTGTCTGTAGATGCTGCGGGTGGAGGGGAGGCAGAAGTGGGGGTGGGGCCCGGATGGGGAAGGTTCGGGAGGTGCTGCGCGTGGGGGAGGGGCAGAGGAGTGGGGGATGCAGATGGGGGAGGGGTCCGGAGGCACCGCAGGTGGGGGAGGGGCAGGGGTGCCACGGGTGGGAGAGGGGCAGGTGTGGGGATGTTGTGGATGGGTGAAGGGTTCCGGAGGTGCTGTGGGATGGGAAGGGACGGGTGTGCCGGGGGTTGGGTAGGGGACCGCAGGCACCATGGGTAGGGTAGGGGCAGGTACGGGTGTTGCGGCGGATGGGAAAGGAGGTCCGGAGGTGCTGCAGGTGGTGGAGGGGCAGGTGCAGGGGTGCCATTGGTGGGGGAGGGGTGGGTGAGGGGGGGACCGCTGATGGAGGAGGGTGTCTGCAGATGCTGCGGGTGGAGGGGGGCAGGTGTGGGGGGAGACGTATAAGGGGAGTGAATGGTGGAAGGGGCCTGGAGGTGCTGTGGGTGGTGAAGGGGTGGAGGAGTGGGAGCCACGGGTGGTGTAGGGGGTCTGGAGGCACAGCATGTGGGGGAGGGGTGGAGTGCCGCATGTGGTGGAGGGGAAGGTGCGGAGGTGTGGTGCATTGGGGAGAGGTATGGAGGCGCTGCGGGTACTGTACATGCCATAAAAGGTAGTTGGAGGGTATGCAGTAACAGGGCCAGGACAGGGGTGACAGGGTCAGTACAGGGTTGACGGGGCCAGGACAGGGGTGACGGTGCCAGGACAGGGGTGACGGTGCCAGGACAGGGGTGACGGGGCCAGGACAGGGGTGACGGGGCCAGGACAGGGGTGACAGGGCCAGGACAGAAATGATAGGGACAGGATAGGGGTGACAGGGCCAGGGTAGGGGCGGCAGGACTAGGACAGGGGTGACGGGGCCAGTATAGGGTTCACAGGGCAAGCACAGGGGTGACAGGGCCAGGATAGGGGTAACAGGGCCAGCATATGGGTGACAGGGCCAGGATAAGGGTGAAAGGGCCATAATAAGGGTGGCAGGGCAAGGCCAGGGACATGACAGAACACAGGGCACGGGAGAGATTGGTATTAGGGACAAAACAGTGGTGACAGACAGATGTGTCTTACCGGAGTCACTGCTGCTGGCTGCTGCTGTTCCATTCCAACCTGTTGGGATCTGCTGCTGCTGGAGACTTGGCATGGCTGACTCTCTCAGGCTGGAGTCCTGCTTTCTCTGCCAGTCCGCATCCCTCCCCCTCCTCCTCAGTCACACACCGCAGACCTCGCGCAGCTGCCGGGCACTGTGGTAAGGTGAGACTGGAAATGACTGGTTAGCCCCCAGGAGATGCTGCGGCTGGAGGGAGGAGGGGGTCATAGCATGCACGTGGCGCGGACCTCACGGCTTCCGGGCACTGTGGTAAGGGGAGACTGGGAGTGACTGGTTAGCTCCCAGGAGACGCAGCGGCTGGAGGGAGGAGTGGGTCAGAGCCTGCAAGCAGCTCGGATTTCTGCAGCGCTACCCGCCAGCTAAAGTGTGTGAATGAGCTGGGCGCACTCCACTGCGGGTGGCAGCGCTGCAGCTAGCGGTGGGGTTGCCGGGGCTGGAGATAACAGAGGCAGTATGGAACCTGCACAGCGGCAGGTGCCTCACTAAACTGCAGCTAAGAAGCGTGGAGTGTGTCAGAAAGTGACGCTCCTCCGCACCAGAGAGACCCTGCTGAGTATGCCGATGTGGGGGGTCAAGCACACAGTGAGCCGGTGCCCGTCTGTCTGTATGACATACCCCTCACACACCCCCATACCTCCCAAATGTCCCGATTTTCGCGGGACAGTCCCATTTTTTGGGGTCTGTCCCCCTGTCCCACCCGCGGGTCGCAGTGTCCTGCGGTGGGGGGGCAGTTGGAAAGCTCCTGTACTCGCTGTTCTGCAGAGCAGCGGTGAATAGTGGAGACAGAGGGAGAGGGGGCATCAGGGGGTACGGATTAATGGGGGGGTTCCAGCAGCAGAGCCGGATTAAGGGGGGGGGGGGATACGTACCGTTGGCCTCACAGTTTTAGAGGCCCCCCCGGCTGGAGTAGCTCTGTCCCAGCTCAGAAGCTCCCCCCCTCCCGTCCTGCCACCAACAGTGGCAGCATTGTGCTACAGTCAGCACACGCTGCTGCATATTGGCAGGTCTGTGGTGTTGCAGGGAGGCAGCAGTCTCCCTGCTTTCTTCTCCCTGTGCGGGTGTGTAGGGGGGAGCGACCACCTCCTCTGGATTTAGCCCTAGCTGAGGGGCCAAAATCCCATTAAAAAATTAAAAACAAAAATCGGAATTTGCATAAGGGGGCGTGGCCGCGCGGTCCGCGATTAGGCCACGCTTCCAACCCCCAGCAGGCACAGCAATGAGATAGGGCTCCCCTGTCTCAAGTGCCCTGGGCCCCCCGGACTCATAATCAGCCCCTGGGGGCATGCCAGCAGCTCACAGAGCGCTGGGCATGCCCCCTCACTGACGAAAACGGGGACCTCCCGTGAAGCCATGCCCCCTTTTCGCCGATTGTTTCCCTCCTTCTGCCTGGAGAAAGCTCCTGCAGAAAGCTGGGAGGTATGCAGCCCGGTCTGTGACATGCCCAATGTCCATGCTATCTGCTTCTGCTCCTAGTCTCCTGTAGATTTGGCCAGATCTCTGTGACTCATTTGAATAACTCCGCCCACTGTTGTGACTCCGCCCAGCGTTAGCAAATGAATCACAAGGTCACAGAATAGGGCTATTATATAGGAGATATGTCCAAATCACTGGAATTAATTGGCAAGATCACTGTAATTAATAATTATACATCCAAATCACTGGATTTAATTGCTAAAATCACTGTAATTAATAATTATACATCCAAATCACTGGAATTAATTGGCAAGATCACTGTAATTAATAATTATACGTCCAAATCACTGGAATTAAATGGCAAAATCTCGCTATCGCCTGCCTTGTGAAGTGGAATCTAGATGGGATTTGGTACCGGGGACACAATACCTCCATCAATTGTCTAAATCCCACTGCACTAATGGCGGATACCGGACGCACGTCTAACACCAACATAAGTGTCAAGGCCTCAGTTATAAGGGCTTCCATCGTCATGTGAAGCTGAACCACTAGTCATGAACATAGGCCAGGACCTCAGCCGTTCCTTGCCACTCCGTAAATGGCATATTGGCAAGTTTACGTTTCTCCTCAGACCATTTAAATTAAATGTTTTGGGTCTTTTTACTGAACTTTGGCTTTTAGGATTTTACATGCCCTCTTCTATCACAATGGGCATTGGCCTTGGCAGACGACGTTGATGGCATTTCATCGTCTATGTCATGGCTAGTGGCAGCAGATTCAGCACTTGGAGGAAGTGGTTCTTGATCTTTCCCTATTTTATCCTCTACATTTTTGTTCTCTATTATGTTTCTGGAGTTATATAACACAATATGCGGCACAGGAATGACTGAAGGCTGATGGCCAGGACACTACCACTGGTCTGATGCAGCACAACACAGCAACACTGTAAGGGACTTGTTGTTATTATTATTTTAATACTGTAGCAGTGGACATATAGCAGCAGCATATACCACTGTGACTGCCTGGTCACTGGAATGGCTGATGGCCAGGACACTACCACTGGTCTGATGCAGGACAACACCGCAACACTGTAACGGACTTATTATACAGCTACACTGGACATATCGCAGCAGAGGACACCACCACTGTGACTGGTCACTGGATTGATGCTGCACAAGACACTTCCCCTGGTCTAATGCAGGACAACACATCACCACTGAAAGGGACTTATACAGCTACACTGGATATATGGCAGCAGACGACACCACCACTGTGACTGGTCACTGGACTGATGCTGCACAAGACACTACCCCTGACCTGATGCAAGACAACACAGCAAACATGTAAGGGACTTATACAGCAGCCAGCAGCACTGGGGACATATAGCAACACTGTGACTGGCTGGACTGATGCAGCACAATACACTGACTACACTGGACTGGACTGAGCAGCACAACACAGCACAAGACTCGCCACCGCCCTTTCCCGCCCCCACACAGACACTAAGGACGGAGACACGTCCTCTCACTACAGTCTCCGAGACTGGAGTGAAAATGGCCGCGACGCGCGGCTCCTTATATGGAATCCAAATCCCGCGAGAATCCGACAGCGGGATGATGACATTTTGCCTCGTTCGGGTTTCCGAGTCAGGCGGGAAAACCCGAGCCGGGCTCAGAACCGGACTTGAATGGTGAAGTTCGGTACGGTTCGGTTCTCTGAGAGCCGAACCCGCTCATCTCTAGTTATAATAGTGTGCAGAACCTTGCCACTAATTTAGTCTTCCCCAGTGTTCCTTTTCTTTATGATGGCACATTATAGTGTTTAGGTGTAAGCCTGGTAACAGACATTTGATTATCTGGGGGTGAGCACATGACCTGGAACAATGTGCTTTTCGCCTCTGCATGTACAGGTCTGGTTCCTGAGCACAGAGCCTGTAAATAGCTGTAGTAAGGTGTTTTGCTGACACATGGCCCGTCTGCTCCCCACATTTGCTTCATCAGCGATTTCTCTTCTGCACACTAAACATTTTCAAGATTTTGCTCTCGGAAAGTGATATTTTCCATTTCCAGCTCACATCTTTCCAGGGCTGCAGAGTTTTCTCTGGACATATTTCATATCCCTGCTGACTCCTTATTTCTTCTTTCATTCTATGAAAGAGTTCTGCTCTGCCAGATGCCAGTAGTCCTTCCACAAAGCCCTCTGCTTCCTCTGCCAAGACTGACAGCAGGGAAAAGGCTGACGCTCTATCTGGTATCCTGAAATGCTGAGACGTAGCACAGAAAAATAGGGCGATAACTGTTCCTGGAACTAGTAGAGATGTTACATTATTTACAGTAACTGATTAATCATTGAGAGTTGGACACATCAAATTACAAGGGGAAAATGTATACAACAAACAGACCTAGCATGTTTATTATAGTTGCAAATATCTTATATGTACAATTCAAAATAAACGTGAGCGCAACTGCACAAAGATACGCTCACTGAGTCTCCAAGTACACTTTAAGGGTATCACATTGCTAAGACAAAGTCACCATCATCAGCTAGATGATGATAAGTAGTGATTAAGGGGCCTACTTATCAACATCCGCATCCAGGATGTGGATGACAGGTGATAAAATCGCCCAAATTCGCACTGTGATAATTGATTACATCAGTCAAGCTCTGTCCCTGCGATGACACTCCACAGCATCATCGGGGTATTTTTTGTAAAATATACTCTGATGTCCTGCTGTGCATGCTCCGCCCCTGCCGACATCGCCACTACCGCTGCCGCCCGGTCGCCCCCCCCCCATTGCGACTACCCCCGCGCGCCGTGGACCCCCGAGCAGATCAATATACTTACCAGTCCAGGGAGCCGGTCCGTGCTGCTCCTGCTGGGCTGCCCAGTGCCGGATCCTGTGTGCTGCGGTGACCCCCGGTGCTGTAAAGTGCGCTGCCGCTTTGCAGCATCACTTTACTGCACCGGTGTCACATTGCAGCATATGGGGTACCTGGCGCCTGGCAGTGCTCACCGGAGCAGCACACACCGACTCCGTGGACAGGTGAGTATGTTTTTTTTTCTTTTTCTCTTTACACTTTGATCAGCTTGTGTGTCCATCGGACACACATAGCTGATCACTGGAGCCGGGTCCCGCTCAGCTTTCTCTGCCAGGGGCAGGGGCAGAGAAATCTGGGCAAATGCCTCCCTATCGCAGTGCTGCCCTGTAATCTCGCCAGCCCAAGGTGGCGAGATTATCACAAGGCACACTGCGGTATTTTTTTCACATTGTTTTTTTAGTACATTTGGCCACATCACATTTCCAATAGTAAGTATGGGGAATGCGATGTGGGTTACTAAAAAAAAGTGAATTAAAGGGTTTGGAGCAGTTTTTCATGAAAACTGCTCCAAATGCCCTTTAATACATTTAGGTGATACTAAAATACAGGTACATCACCGATTTTCCGTCAACCGATGATCCGGAACCTCTTTTAATCCGGACAATTTTAGGGACTTCTTTTAATCCGGAACATTTTCTGCGCATGGGCGTAACACGCAATACGCGCAAGTGTCAGTGGGTACAGCTTCCGCGGACACTGCAGGTGATACAGCAAGCATCAGTGGGGCTGTTATGGCGTCCACTGTAGCATATATTTTACTATTTATTGCTTTAGAAATGTTCTGAAGGTGCAAAATTAGTAAAAACCGATTCCACCGTTAATCCGGCAAAATCGATAATCCGGAAAAGCACTGGAATCGAGAATGCCAGAAAATCGGTGGTGTACCTGTAATGTGAAAAGGGTGTGATAACACCCTTTTTCACATTATTTTAATAAAAATAAAGGTAATAAACAGACCTCTAACTGTTAAAAAAATGTAAATAAATAATTGCTGATATTCCAAAAACACAAACATCATGGAACCCCCCCCCCCCCACCCCACACACACACACGCACACAATCAAGGTTTCAACCACTGCCAGACTATAATACGCTGGTCAGTATGTATATTTAGAGTTTGGGGATGAGGAGGTCTTCCTAACTCATCTCTTTATTGTAGTGTCATAATAAATCTGTGCAGTAAAGATGCAGCCAAGCTCGTCTTTGCTGCGATGCGGCATGCTGCAACATGGCTTGCTGCATATCATGCTGGGCTGTGACTATTCGCAGCCAGCGATTGGTCCATTAATTCCATTTAGACCTCTACAGAAAATTAAACAATAGAACAGTGAATTTCAACCTTTTTTGGCTCGTGGCATACCGAACAATATTTTTCAATTGCCAAGGCAAACCCCACCCCACGGGGACAATAACCACACACATTGTCGCACACAGAAAAAAAAAGGCCCTCCACACACATTTGCCTTCACAAAAAAAAAAAATGACATTATTCCCCATAGAAAAAATAATCACATTGCCCTCCTAATAAATCATTTTGCTCCCCACATAAATTACATTGCGCCCTACATAAATTATATTCCTCCTCACATAAGTTACATTGCCCCCCACATACATTGCTCGGATGGTCTTCTGTTTGCCGGCGGCCTGGCTCCCGACAACCAGCATACCGGCGCCGGAATCCCGACTGCCGGCATACCGACATCTTTTCTCCCTCTTGGGGGTCCGTGACCCCCCTAGAGGGAGAATAGATAGCGCAGTGCGCGTAGCGCGCCACAGTGCCCGCAAGGGGCTCATTTGCGCTCACCCAGCTGTCGGTATGCCGGCGGTCAGGATTCCGGCACCGGTGTGCTGGTCGCTGGGAGCCTGGCCGCCGGCATATCCTACTACACCCGCATTGCTCCCTACATACAATATATTCCTCCTCACATAAATTACATTGCCACCCACATACATTGCTCCCTACATAAGTTACATTCCCCCCACATACATTATTACCCACAAATGTTAGCCCCTACCGTCATCTGTCCTCCTCCCTGTCTGTCCCTCAGTGGCGAGGGTGAGCAGTGGGCGGGCAGGGGTAGGTGCATGCATGCGGCCGGGGAAGGGGGGCATGTCTAGATACGGGAAGGTGGTAGGATTGGATGGGTGGGCTGCCTAGCTTGTGAGATGCGGCGTGCGTGACATATGATGTCACTGCTGCGTCTCCATGGCATAGGTCACGGTCCATGCACAATTGAGTCTGAGCCTCCCAGAGGATCCCAGCGCTGCCTCGGCTCACAGTTTGTTTGGAAGGTAAGGCAGCGGCTCTGGCTCCGCGGCACACCTCACAACCGAGGCACACTGGTTTAAAATGCCTGCAATAGAACTTATCTATATAAGTGCAACATTCTCAACCATTTCACACACACACACACACACACACACACACACACACACACACACACACACACACACACACACACATATATATATATACTGTATATATGTATATATATATATATATATATGTATACAATCTATCTATCTACAGTATCTATCTATCTATGTATACACACAAATATAATTCAGCTCAGTAGTATATAGATTAAATACACACACACACATCATTGTCAAATAAGTGCTTTATACATTTAGTTTTGATAGAGGTGAAAACTTTAGTTTATTGTGTATGAGAGAAGTACGGTGATCCATGAGAAACATATTTTGAGGAGTAACACATTTTTATTAGAGATGAGCCGCGGGTTCAGTTCCCCGAGACCCGAACCCTCCCAGAACTTCACTACCCGAGCACGGATCCGAGCACGGCTCAGGTTTTCCCGCCTGACTCGGAAACCAGAACGGGGCAAAATGTCATCATCACGTTGTCGGATTCTCACGGGTTTTAGATTCCATATAAGGAGCCGCGTGTCACCGCCATTTTCACTCCAGTCCCGGAGAGTGTAACGAGAGGACGTGACTCCGTCCTTAGTGTCTGTTCGGGAGGGAAAGTGGGGTGGCGATTCCAGTGCTGTCTTGTGCTGCTCCAGTGTAGTGTCTTATGCTGCATCAGTCCAGTCACAGTGGTGGTTTCCTCTGCTGCCATATGTCCAGTGTAGCTGTATATGTCCAGTGCAGTGGTGCTGTGTTGTCCTGCATCAGTACAGTGGTAGTGTCTTGTGCTGCATAATCCAGTCACAGTGGTGGTGTCCTCTGCTGCCATATGTTCAGTGCTGCTGTATATGTCCAGTCCAGTGGTGCTGTGGTGTGCTGCATCAGTCCAGTGGTGGTGTCTTGTGCTGCATCAGTCCAGTCACAGTGGTGGTGTCCTCTACTGCCATATGTCCAGTGCTGCTGTATAAATCCAGTCCATTGCAGTGGTGCTGTGTTGTCCTGCATCAGTCCAGTGGTGGTGTCCCTGTGCTACTGTATAAATCCAGTGGTCCTGCCATATAAGTCCAGTGGTCCTGCCGTATAAATCTAGTGGTCCTGACATATAAGTCCAGTGATACTGCCGTATATGTCCATCGATACTGCCGTATATGTCCAGCGGTACTGCCGTATATGTCCAGTAGTACTGCCATATAATTCCAGTGATACTGCCATATATGTCCAGTGATACTGCCGTATAAATCCAGTGATACTGCCATATAAATCCAGTGACACTGCCGTATATGTCCAGTGCTACTGCCAAATAATTCCAGTGATACTGCCGTATATGTCCAGTGGTACTGCCGTATAAATCCAGTGGTACTGCCGTATAAATCCAGTGGTACTGCCGTATTAATCCAGTGGTACTGCCGTATTAATCCAGTGGTATTGGCGTATAACTCCAGTGGTACTGCCGTATAATTCCAGTGATACTGCCGTATAATTCCAGTGATACTGCCATATAAATCCAGTCCAGTGGTACTGCCGTATAATTCCAGTGGTACTGGCGTATAAGTCCAGTGATACTGCCATATAAATCAAGTCCAGTGGTACTGCCATATAATTCCAGTGATACTCCCGTATAATTCCAGTGATACTGCCGTATAAATCCAGTCCAGTGGTACTGCCATATAATTCCAGCGATACTGCCGTATAATTCCAGTGGTACTGGCGTATAAATTCAGTGAAGCTGCCATATAAATCCAGTCCAGTGGCACTGCCGTATATGTCCAGTTGTACTGCCATATAATTCCAGTAATACTGCCGTATAATTCCAGTGGTACTGGTGTATAAATCCAGTGATAATGCCGTATAAATCCAGTCCAGTGGTACTGCCGTATAAATCCTTTGGTACTGCCGTATAATTCCAGTGGTACTGCCATATAATTCCAGTGGTACTGCCGTATAATTCCAGTGATACTGCCGTATAAGTCGAGTGGTATGGTCCTGTGCTGTATATTATTGACTCCATTTAATGGTGTTATTAATATTTAATCCAAATAATTTTTACAGGGTTTGCCCTGTGTGGTGTAGGGATACGCTGTCCTCTGCCGCATAATGGGGGTCATTCCGACTCGATCGCTCGCTGCAGTTTGTTGCAGCGCAGCGATCGGGTCTGAACTGTGCATGCGCCGCGCCGGCGCATGGCAGATTTCGTTGCCTAGCGATCGCCTCTGAGACAGAGGCGGTCGCTGGGCGGAAGGGGGCTGAACAGCGGCGTTAAGCCGCCATTTAGGGGGAGCTGTCCGGCCAACCGTTACGGGGGGTGGGCCTGGCGTGACCGTTGGGCGTGGCCGGACCGTTGGGGGGGCGGGCTGCGGCGGCTGCGTGACGTCTCACACAGCTGTTGCGGCCAGCGGTAGCGACAATTAACTCCCGGCCAGCCACAGGAGCTGCGCTGGCTGGGAGTTACTCCTCAAATACAAAGGCATCGCCGCTGTGCGATGCTTTTGTATTTGTGCGGGGAAGGGGGGGGGGCGGCACTGACATGCGGGGCGGACTAGCCTGTGCTGGGCGCCCCCCCACATGTCAGGAAACAAGATCGTAGCTGTGCTAAATTTAGCACAGCTACGATCAACTCGGAATGACCCCCATTGTGTTATATAACTCCAGAAAAATAATGGACAACAAAAATTTGGAGGATAAAATAGGAAAAGATCAAGATCCACTTCCTCCTAGTGCTGAAGCTGCTGCCACCAGTCATGACATAGATGATGAAATGCCATCAACGTCTGCCAAGGCCGATGCCCAATGTGATAGTAGAGGGCATGTAACATAGAAACATAGAAACATAGAATTTGACGGCAGATAAGAACCACTTGGCCCATCTAGTCTGCTCCTTTTTTTTTATCCTTTAGGTAATCTCAACCCTTTTTGAACCTTAATTCTTTGTAAGGATATTCATATGCCTATCCCAAGCATGTTTAAATTGCTCTACAGTCTTAGCCTCTACCACCTCTGATGGGAGACTATTCCACTTATCCACTACCCTTTCTGTGAAGTAATTTTTCCTTAAATTTCCCCTGAACCTCCCCCCCACCAGTTTCAGTGTATGTCCTCGAGTTCTAATATTTCTCTTCCTTTGAAGAATGTTTCCCTCCTGAACTTTGTTAAGACCCTTGATATATTTGAAAGTTTCTATCATGTCCCCCCTTTCCCTTCTCTCCTCCAAACTATACATGTTAAGATCTTTTAGCCTTTCCGGGTACGTTTTGTGATGTAGGCCATGCACCATTTTAGTTGCCCTTCTTTGTACACTCTCTAATGTATTTATATCCTTCTGGAGATATGGTCTCCAGAACTGGACACAGTATTCCAGATGGGGCCGCACCAATGACCTATACAGTGGCATTATCACTTCTTTTTTCCTACTACTGATTCCTCTCCCTATGCAACCAAGCATCTGACTTGCCTTTCTCATTGCTTTGTTGCATTGCTTTCCTGCCTTCAAGTCACTTGAAATAGTGACTCCTAAATCCCTTTCCTCCTCATTAGTTTCCATTATAGTACCCTTGATACTATATTTAGCCTTTGGGTTTTTGAGACCCAAGTGCATGATTTTGCATTTTTTAGCATTAAACTGTAGTTGCCACGTTCTTGACCATTTCTCAAGCCTACCTAGGTCATCAATCATTTGTTTTACCCCTCCCGGTGTGTCTACCCTGTTGCATATCTTTGTATCATCTGCAAAAAGGCATACCTTCCCTTCAATACCATCTGCAATGTCACCAACAAAGATATTAAAGAGAACTGGACCAAGTACAGATCCCTGGGGTACTCCACTGGTAACATTTCCCTCCATAGATTGCACTCCATTAACTACAACTGTCTGTTTCCTATCCTGCAACCAGGTTCTTATCCATTTAACTGTTTTATAATCCACCCCCACGCTTTCAAGTTTATTTAGCAGTCTGCGATGTGGGACAGTGTCAAATGCCTTACTAAAGTCTAGATATGCTACATGTACAGCTCCCCCTTGATCTATTATTTTTGTCACAGAGTCAAAAAAGTCAATAAGATTTGTTTGGCATGATCTACCACCAGTAAATCCATGCTGTTTTGGATCCTGTAAGTGGTTTGATTTAAGATATTCCACAACTCTTTTTTTTAATAGTTTTTCCATTACTTTCCCCACTACTGATGTAAGGCTTACTGGTCTGTAGTTACTTGCTTCTTCCTTGCTTCCACTTTTGCGCAGTGGAACTACATTTGCTCTTTTCCAGTCCTCTGGAATAGCACCTGTATTTAGTGACTGGTTAATTAATTCTGTTAACGGTGTAACCAGCACATCTTTTAGCTCTTTGAGTATCCTTGGGTGTATCCCATCTGGTCCCATTGATTTATCCACTTTTAGTTGTGAAAGTTCTGTTAGGACCTTCTCCTCTGTAAATGTACTTTCAACTACCTTATTTTTATGAATGTCCTTGCAACTTATCTGTGGCCCCATCCCTTCTTCTGTAGTAAATACTGAGCAAAAATAATTATTTAGGTGATCTGCTATTGCCTTGTCACCCTCCACCAAATGCTCACTCTCTGTCTTAAGTCTTATTATTCCTCCATTTGATTTTCTCCTTTCACTTATATACTTAAAAAAAGTTTTGCCCCCTTTATCTACTGACTGGGCCATTTTTTCCTCAGCTTCTGCCTTTGCACGTCTGATCACTTTCTTAGCATCCTTCCGTCTGTCAAGATACACCTTTGTCATTATTATTTTGAGTCTGTTTGTATTTCCTAAAAGCCATCTGTTTTGCTTTCACACTAGTTGATACTTCTTTTGTGAACCACACTGGCTTCCTTTTCCTGGTGCTTTTCCTAACCCTTTTGATACAAAGATCAGTTGCACTTAGTATTGCACTTTTCAGTTTTTCCCACCTCTCCTGCACTCCTTCCAAGTTCCACCAGTCCGCCAATGAATCACTTAAACATCTCCCCATTTTTGCAAAATCAGCATTTCTAAAATCCAACACCTTTGTTTTTGTGTGACAGGAGTTGGATCCTGTCTTTATACTAAACCATACTGCTTGATGATCACTGGATCCCAGGTGCTCACCCACATATATGTCGGATATCCTATCACCATTTGTAAGAATTAAATCTAATATTGAATCTTTGCGAGTGGGCTCCATCACTAATTGCTTGAGAGATGCTCCCTGTAAGGAATGTAGAAATTTGCCACTTGTAGCTGAACTTGCAAAAGACCCCTCCCAATTTACATCAGGTAAATTAAAGTCTCCCATGATTATGACTTCTCCCTTTAAAGCCATTTTAGTGATGTCCAACAATAGGTTCCTGTCCAAATCCTGCCCCTGGCCTGGTGGTCTATAGATCACCCCAATGCGAATAACATCCTTCTCCCCGGTTTCTATGGTGACCCAAAGGGCCTCAGTTTTGTCTTCAATATTTTGTATTAAAGTAGCATTTATGCTTTTTTTCACATACATTGCTACCCCTCCTCCTATTCTTCCTATTCTATCCTTCCTAAATAAATTGTATCCTGGTATAGCTATGTCCCAGTCATGATTATCATTGCACCAAAATCCAGGTTATCCCTTGTCATTATCGCAATTAGCTCTGGAATTTTGTCTCCTAAGCTCCTAGCATTTGCACACATAGCTTTAAGAATTTTGTCTGTGCATTTGTTATTAGTAGCCATGTCCAGACTGTACAAAATAAATGACAAGTTTAAAGTTGAAATTACCTGTTTGGGGATGTTGCTCAGTTAAAATCCAAAAAGCCAAAGTTCAGTAAAAAGACCCAAAAAAAGAAATTGAAATGGTCTGGGGAGAAACGTAAACAGGCCAATATGCCATTTACGACACGGAGTGCCCTGGCCTATGTTCATGACTAGTGGTTCAGCTTCACATGATGATGGAAGCCCTCATCCTACCGCTAGAAAAATCATAAAAGTTAAGCCGGAAAAAGCACAGCAAAGAACTGTGCGTTCTGAGATGGTACCACAAATTCCCAAGGAGAGTCCAAGTATGTCGGTGGTTGCGATGCCTGACCTTCTCAACACTGAACGGGAAGAGGTGGCTCCTTCCACCATTTGCACGCCCTCTGCAAGTGCTGGAAGTGGCACCCATAGTCCAGTTTCTGATATTCAAATTGAAGATGTCACTGTTGAAGTACACCAGAATGAGGATATGGGTGTTGCTGGCGCTGAGGAGGAAGTTGACAATGAGGATTCTGATGGTGATGTGCTTTGTTTAAATCAGGCACTGGGGAAGACAGTTGTTGTCCGTGGGATGAATAAGCCCATTGTAATGCCTGGGCAAAATACCCAAAAAGCCACCTTTTCGGTGTGGAATTATTACTCCACAAATCCGGACAACAGGTGTCAAGCCGTGTGTTGCCTCTGTCAATACGTAGGGGTAAGGACGTTAACCACCTAGGAACATCCTCCCTTATATGTTACCTGCTGCGCATTCATCAGAAGTCAGTGTCAAGTTCTGAAACTTTGGGTAAGAGCGCAAGCAGTCCACTGACACCTAAATCCCTTCTTTCTCTTGTATCCGAGCTCCTGCAAGCCACACCACCAACTCCCTCAACATCAACTTCCTCCTCAGTCAGGAACGTCAGTAGTCCTGCAGGCCATGTCACTGGCAAGACTGAGGAGTCCTCTCCTAACCAGGATTCCTCTGGAGGATCCTTGAGTGGTATGCATACTGCTGCTTTGCTGCCGCTGCTGTTGTTGTTACTGGGAGTCGATCGTCATCCCACAGGGTAAGTCAGAAGACCACTTGTACTACTTCCAGTAAGCAATTGACTGTCCAACAGTCCTTTGCGAGGAAGATGAAATATGACAGCAGTCATCCTGTTGCAAAGTGGATAACTCAGGCCTTGACAGCTATGTTGGTGTTAGACGTGCATCCGGTATCCGCCATTAGTTCAGTGGGACAGAGAATTGATGGAGGTAGTGTGTCCATGGTACCAAATCCCATCTAGGTTCCACTTCACTTGGCAGGCGATACCGAGAATGTACAGAGACGTCAGAAAAGGTGTCCTCAGTGTCCTAAAAAAATGCAGTTGTACCCACTGTGCACTTAACCACGGACATGTGGACAAGTAGAGCAGGGCAGACTAAGGACTATATGACTGTGACAGCCCACTGGGAAGATGTATTGCTTCTCGCAGCAACAACAGCAGCAGCAGCAGCACCAGTAGCAGCATCTCGCAAACGCCAACTCGTTCCTAGGCAGGCTACGCTATGTATCACCGCTTTCCGTAAGAGGCACACCGCTGACAACCTCTTACAGAAACTGAGGGACAACATCGCACAATGGCTTACCCCACTTAGACTCTCCTGGGGATTTGTGATATCGGACAATGCCACCAATATTGTGTGTGCATTACATCTGGGCAAATTCCAGCACGTCCCATGTTTTGCACATACAATTAATTTGGTGGTGCAGAATTTTTTGAAAACTGACAGGGGCGTGCAGGAGATGCTGTCGGTGGCCTGAAAAATTGCGGGCCACTTTCGGCATTCAGCCACCGCGTGCCGAAGACTTTAGCGCCATCAAACACGCCTGAACCTGCCCTGCCATCACCTGAAGCAAGAGGTGGTAACGAGGTGGAATTCAACACTCTATATGCTTCAGAGGATGGAGGAGCAGCAAAAGGCCATTCAAGCCTATACATCCACCTACGATATAGGCAAAGGAGGGGGAATGCACCTGACTCAAGTGCAGTGGAGAATGATTTCCGTCTTGTTTTCCAACCCTTCGAACTTGCCACACGTGAAGTCAGTTCAGACACTGCCAGCTTGAGTCAGGTCATTCCCCTCATCAGGCTTTTGCAGAAGCAGCTGGATAAATTGAAGGAGGAGCTAAGACGGAGCGATTCCGCAATGTATGTGGGACTTGTGGATGGAGCCCTTCATTCGCTTTGCCAGGATTGAAGGGTGGTCAATCTGTTGAAATCAGAGCACTACATTTTGGCCACCGTGCTCGATCCTAGGTTTAAAGCCTACGTTGTATCTCTCTTTCCGGCAGACACAAGTCTGCAGAGGTTCAAAGACCTGCTGGTGAGAAAATTGTCAAGTCAAGCGGAATGTGACCCGTCAACTGCTCCTCCATTTTCTCCCGCAACTGGGGCTGCGAGGAAAAGGATAAGATTTCCTAGCCCACCCGCTGGCGGTGATGCAGGGCAGTCAGGAGCGAGTTCTGACATCTGGTCCGGACTGAAGGACCTGCCAACATTACTGACATATGATTCTGTCACTGCATATGATTCTACTGTCACTGCATATGATTCTGTCACCATTGAAAGAATGGTGGAGGATTATATGAGTGACAGCAAAAAGAGGCAATTTGGATGCCCTTGCACAAACTGGCTTTATTTTACCTACGTTGCCCCCGCTCCAGTGTGTACTCCAAAAGGGTGTTTAGTGCAGCCGGTAACCTTGTCAGCGATCGGCGTAGGAGGATACCTCCACAAAATGTGGAAAAGATGATGTTCATCAAAATGAACTATAAATTCCTCCAGGAAGACCTTTACCAGCAATTGCCTCCAGAAAGTACACAGGGACCTGTGATGGTGGATTCCAGTGGGGACGGATTAATACTCTGTGAGGAGGAGGATGTACACACTGAAAGGGGTGAGGAATCGGAGGATGAGGATGAGGTCGACATCTAGCCTCTGTAGACCCAGTTTGTTCAAGGAGAGATTGATTGCTTCTTTTTTGGTGGGGTCCCAAACAAACCAGTCATTTCAGCCACAGTCGTGTGGCAGACACTGTCGCTGAAATGATTGGTTTGTTAAAGTGTGCATGTCCTGTTTATACAACATAAGGGTGGGTGGGAGGGCCCAAGGACCATACCATCCTGCACCTCTTTTTCTTCTTTGCATCATGTGCTGTTTGAGGACTAGTTTTTTAAAGTGCTACCCTGTCTGACATTACCGTACAACTCCAGGGGTACTGCCGTATAAGTCCAGGGGTACTGCCGTATAAGTCCAGTCCAGTGGTGCAGTCTTGTGCTGCATCAGTCCAGTGGTGGTGTCTTGTGCTGCCATAAGTCCAGTGGTGGTGTCCTGTGCTGTATATTATTTACTCCAAATAAATGGGTTATATACATTACTTATATTATTATCCAAATATTTTTTACAGTGTTTGCCCTATGTGGTGTAGCGGTACGCTCGCCTGTGCTGCATATTATTATAATAGCTCCAAATAAAAGGGTTATTATTACCCAAATTAATTTTACAGGCTTTGCCGTGTGTGTGTGTGGTTTAGGGGTACGCTCTCTTGTGCCACCAATATTGTGCGTGTATTCCAGCACGTCCCATGTTGTTTGTGCCACACGTTTGTGTCACTTAGCTTAGTCATACAGCTACCTTATTGCACCTCTTTTTCTTCTTTGCATGATGTGCTGTTTGGGGCCTAGTTTTTTTAAGTGCCATCCTGTCTGCCATTGCAGTGCCACTCCTAGATGCACCAGGTGTTTGTACCGCACACTTGTGTCGCTTAGCTTAGCCATCTAGCTACCTCATTGCACCTCTTTTTCTTCTTTGCCTCATGTGCTGTTTGGGGCCTATTTTTTAAATCTGCCATCCTATCTGCCATTGCAGTACCACTCCTAGATGGGCCAGGGGTTTGTGCTGCCCACTTATGTCGCTTTTCTTAGTCATCCAGCCACCACGGTGTAACCTTTTGGCCTAAAAACAATATTGTGAGGTGTTCAGAATAGACTGGAAATTAGTGGAAATGAATGTTATTGAAGTTAGTAATATCGTAGCATCAAAATCACCCCCAAATTCTGTGATTTTAGTTGTTTTTATGTTTTCTTCAAAAATCATCCAGATCCAAAACCAAAACACGAAAGGGTGGTTTTGGCAAAACCAATCCAGATCAAAAACATGAGCCTGGAACCAGAACCAAATCCAAAACACAAAACACGAAAAGTGCCCGCCGCACATCTCTAATTTTTTTATTTTAGCCCCAAAGTAGGTCGTGGTATTAAATGTGCTGGAGTATTATCCACTACTTCAAACTGAATAGTTGCTTAATTTATGCTGGCCATACACTGAATGATCATCATTCAGATTTGCCCAATGCACAAAATTGCTAACCAATTATCGTTCAGTTCATGTAGAAGAGCAATAGTCAACACTTGAAAGCGGCAGCAAAATTGTCCACATAATTTAATTTGATTATCAAACATAGAAAAAAAGAGTAACTGCAGGTGCACACTCTAAATACTAAGAACACTGCTAATCAGAATAATTCTAATAAACTCTGCAATTTAACATAGATTAAATTTATATTTTTAGCATAAGTTTGTCCAAAAATATGGGCCCACCTACCACGACCAGGTGACCTCATCAGTTGGGTCCCTAACATTTCTAACGTTTAATACCAGAACCCGGGAACCCCTGGGTCCCTAACATTCCTATGGTTCAAGTCCCATGCTCTGAACTTGAACCTTGGGAATGTTAGGGAATCACCTAATGAGGTCGCCTGGTCCCTGATAGGTGGGAATATATTTTTGGCCACAATTTTGCTAAGAACCTTAGTTTTACTCCATATTAAAGTGCAGAGTTTACTAAAAATTGTTCTGATTGGCAGTGTTCTTAGTACTTAGTGGGTGCACCTGCATTTTCTCTGTTTTCTCTGTGTGGCACTACAAGTCCCAGCATGGTATCACCTCTTATGATTAGAATTAGGGGGTGCCATCCAGCCCCTCGACTGTTCGGCAGTGAACTATACACTAGGCAAGGCTATTATCGGGACCATTGCATTGGTACTTCTACAATCTACATCAGATTGTCCTGAAAATGTAGCTGTCTGTGAAAAGCTAAAGACAGACAAAATAGTACAAGTGCACAAGGTCTCAAAGAACAATGTATATGATATGACATGAAATAAAGTACTTTCATCATGCAATGGGTGTGCTGCAGAATCATTACGGCAAACATACAGTATTTCTCATTTATGTGAGTTTTTCATTTAGGTGTGAGCACACAAATCCTAGTGCGACATCACAGAAAGGTTTGCATTGATTAACATTATGCAGCCCCTCAATGCTTAATATGCAGTAATTACTGTATTTCCATGACTGTACTGTAGTAACATGCATCTGTTGGTGGGTACTGTATGTGAACTGTGCATTTCCCTTCCAGTAAATGCAACAGCTATACATGTTTACAATGGTATCCGGTCTCTAGGTCGACCACACTTAGGTCGACAGTGTCTAGGTCGACCACTATTGGTCGACAGTAATTAGGTCTACATGGTTTCTAGGTCGACATGTTCAAGGTTGACATGACAGAAGGTCGACACGAGTTTTGTTTTGTTTTAAATGGTGTCGGTATCTGTGCAGATTTTCTTAATGAGTATGAAATTGTGCCAGTTTTATTCTCTAGTACTGTAGTCTGTCTGCCATGTTTGCATGCTCCATAAGAGGGCAGTATAACCCCATATCAGCATGGTACTGTACTTCACACAAATGCAGAATTGTTCTCCTGCTCTATTGAATCCTTTTACTATAGCTCAGGTGAGATCAAGTGCTAAGCAGTTCAATAATCAGACAAAGGCACAGTATCCTTGATTTGAATGTACACTTGAGTTGAGACGGTCACATTTTTAAGCCACTTTGAAAATAGACTGATCTAATCCTGGTCGGTGATATAACGCTTTTTGTGGTGCTCAGGTATCACTGATACTATTAATGGGTCACAGGTTTTTTATGTACGTATTGCCACATATACAGTATATCTTATTAACTTTCTCTCTTACACAAATTACTTAGTTGCAATAAGTTATTTGTCACTAGGATTCACATTGTCTTTTATTTTTGAAGCATACTGTATGTATAACATTTGTGCCGGTGTACAGTATGGGATCCGGTCTGAAGATCGACAGTGTCTAGGTCGACAATGTTTAGGTCGACCACTATAGGTCGACAGTCACTAGGTCGACATGGATGGAAGGTCGACAGGGTTTCTAGGTCGACATGTGCTAGGTCGACAGGTCTAAAGGTCGACATGAGTTTTTCACATTTTTATTTTTTTTCATTTTTTTTATACTTAACGATCCACGTGGACTACGATTGGAACGGTAAAGTGTGCCGAGCAAAGCGGTAGTGGAGCGAAGGCACCATGCCCGAAGTATGGCGAGCGAACGCGGTGCACTAATTTGGGATCCCGGTCACTTTACGAAGAAAACGAAAAAAAATAATTTCCTCATGTCGACCTTTAGACCTGTCGACCTAGCACATGTCGACCTAGAAACCCTGTCGACCTTCCATCCATGTCGACCTAGTGACTGTCGACCTATAGTGGTCGACCTAAACATTGTCGACCTAGATACTGTCGATAAAACGAACCACACCCGTACAGTATACCCATATCTCACAACATTGGTGGCTCAGGGTGTGCCATTGTGATACCCCATTAATTTAACTGTCTGTGATTATATATATGAAATGGGTCATCACTGTGTATAAATATATATACATTTATGAATGTATACAGGTATCCCTCACAGAGCGGCGGAGTGATACAGAGCAGTACATGTAATGTGTCTCTGAGGAGTGTGAGGAGTCCAGTGAAGAGAGCTCTCTGAGGTAACGGAGGAGAGTGCTGCATGGTCTGATAGGGTTTACCTCAGCCGGGTATCGCATACCCTCCAACATTTTACACATAAATATCGGTACAAATTCGAAAAGGGGGCGTGGCCACAGGTAAAGGGAGCGTGGTCACGCCCCTTTTCCTATACTTTCAAAGATATCGCGGAAGCTGACCGGAGTTTAAGTCTTTGAGCTGGCTCAAAGTTATCTTTTCGTGGAAGTCAGAGACCAGATCATCCTCCCATTCAGTGACAGGGCGGGTGTCAGCGTCCGGAGTCTTACCGGTACGCTGGGGCCGCGGGGCTGGCTTCCTTGGCGATGTGCGGGCAGCGGCGGAGGTGGGCTGCTGCACCGGATCCGTGGGCAGCAGTAGCGGCGGTGAGGGGGTCCGCTCGTGGCGGCGGGACGCCGCTACAGTGGGTCGCTCTTGCTGAGCCATTGCTAGGAGACATGGGGCAGTGAGCAATGTGGCTTTGCAAAAAGGTCTGCATTACTGGGCGCCGCCATGTTGGAGACCAAGTTTTGAGCATAGTTCCTGTTTCCTGTTTCTTCCAGCCAATCCAGGGGAAGCTCTCCCTATAAAAGGGGGCTGGCTTAGGACAGGGATGCCAGTGCTTCAAGTTACAACCCTGTTGTAGGTATTTATGCCTGTGCTCCCAGGATTCCTGCTGTATTCTGGTTCCTCCTGATCCTGCTTGGTCAGTTCTCTGTTGCTGCTGCAGCCCTGCCGTTTCTACCTTTCTACTGCCTGTGGAAGCGCTCCTGGAAAACCCGGTCCAGTAAGACTCTTTGGGCACAGTCGGCCCCGGGTCTTCTGCCTCATCTTTCAAGCCACACTCCACAGATCTCCTTCACCAGCCACGCCTTTGTACCACCGACCACAACCTGCAGATTATTATCTTCAGCCTCGTTTTCCAAACCACAGTCCACAGTCCTTGTCTCCAGCCACGTTTTCAACCATCATCCACAGTTCCACAGTTCATCATCTACAGTCTCATCTTTCAAATCACAGTCCACAGTTCTTCGCCTCCAGCCACGTCTTTAACCATCGTTCTCCAGCCTCGGTTCTCTACCTCAGCCCTGTACATAATAAATACTTTCCATTGACTCTCAAACCCCGCCTACGTTCTTCATTGCTCAGTGTCCCATGCGAAGGAATTATATCCAGTCCCCTCATCTGGTTCATTCACAGCTTGCTACCTCCTCAGGTAAATCTCAGCTGCCGGATCCTCAAACTCTGCTAGACGTGACAGTAAGCACTGGCCCAATGGATTCGACGGGTGATCAGGCCTCAGGAGAGGATTCAACTGCAGATATCTGGTCTCGCTTAAGTAAGCAGGAGGCCACACAATCTCAAATCGTGCAGTTCATGCAGAGTATGTCCGAACGTCTCGATTCTCTCTGTGTTGCCATGACGGCCCCTCAAGTATCTACAGCTGCTCCCACATTAGCACCTCCGGTCCCGCTTCCTCCTGTACCAATACCACTTCCACGGTTGCATTTGCCACCTCCCAGTAAATTCGATGGGAATCCAAAACAATGCCGCGGGTTTCTTAACCAGTGCGAAATCCAGTTCAAACTACAGTCGGCCAACTTCCCATCAGCACGAACCAAAGTAGCCTATATAATTTCTTTACTTACTGGGCAAGCATTGGAATGGGCTTCACCTTTGTGGGAGAGGATGGATCCCATCTTATCTAACTATCCAGAATTCGTGGCCACCTTTCGAAGAATCTTCGATGAACCGGGCAGGACCTCTGCCGCCTCATTGGAGATCCTGCGCCTGCGTCAGGGCACACGTACTGTCAGTCAGTACGTGATCCAGTTTCGCACCCTTTCCTCAGAACTGAACTGGAATGAGGAGGCTCTCATTGCAGCTTTCTGGAGCGGTCTCTCCGAAAAGATCAAAGATGACCTCGCAACTCAGGACGTACCTGATAAGTTGGATAAACTAATTTCTTTATGCAATAAGTTAGACCTGAGGTACAGAGAACGCTGTATGGAGAGGTTGCGGTCAGATCGCCCGCTCCTAGTTTGTGCTGGAGAGGTCAAGCTAGGAGAATTCTCAGAATTACATACCAAGAAAGAGTCTGTCCTGTTAACCCAATTGGAGCTCCCTTCTTCTTCTATTCTCATCCCTGCACTACTCGACTCCGGAGCCGCTGAAAGCTTCATTACGTCAGCTCTGGTCAAACGATCTGGAATACAAACGGTTCCTTTGGGTCGTACCATTTCTGTTACCGCAGTGGATGGAAGTTATATCCCTGAGGGTATAATATCCTTTCGTACTATTCCTCTCAAGATGAAGGTCGGAGTTCTCCATTCAGAAAAAAATCTCTTTCCTTGTAATTCCTAAAGTCTCTCATGAACTAATCCTAGGGTTTCCATGGTTAATCAGACACAATCCCCACATAGATTGGCAAACTATGGATGTTCTCTCTTGGGGACAAGACTGCTTTCAGAACTGTTTACCTTCGGTTAGACCTCTCTGCTCTTCCAGCCTTCCTGTGGAGTACCAAGCCTTTCAAGATGTTTTCAGTAAGCATGGGGCGGACACCTTGCCTCCGCATCGTACTTGGGATTGTCCCATTGAGCTAGTACCCGGTAAGACTCCTCCCCGAGGTCGAATTTACCCTTTCTCACTTCCCGAGACACAGGCCATGTCGGAGTATATCCGGGAGAACTTGGAGAAAGGGTTCATCAGGTCTTCTACATCTCCGGCCGGAGCGGGGGGTTTTCTTCGTCAAAAAGAAGGATGGGGGGTTGTGGCCCTGTATTAACTATAGAGGTCTCAATGACATAACAGTTAAGAACAGATATCCGTTACCTCTGATTCCAGAACTGTTCGACCATGTTAAAGGAGCTACTGTATTTACTAAGTTGGACTTACGGGGGGCCTACAATCTTATACGTATTCGCCCAGGGGATGAGTGGAAGACGGCATTTAATACCCGTGACGGCCATTACGAATACCTGGTAATGCCTTTTGGCCTATGTAACGCCCCAGCCGTCTTTCAAGAGTTCGTTAACGAAATTTTCAGAGATCTCCTCTACGACTGCTTGGTAGTGTATCTGGATGACATCCTCATTTTTTCTAGGGATCTGAAGACCCATCGGGAACAAGTCAAAGAAGTGTTAACTCGTTTACGAAGGAATCAGTTATTCTGTAAGTTAGAGAAGTGCACCTTTGAAGTACCCACGATTCCATTCCTCGGTTACATTCTTTCAGGGCAGAGGTTACAGATGGATCCCCCTAAAGTCCAGGCGATTCGGGATTGGGTGCTTCCAGCTACCCTTAAAGGAATTCAACGTTTCCTGGGGTTTGCTAACTTCTACCGAAGATTCATTCAAAATTATTCTTCTGTCATAGCTCCTATAACCGCATTAACTAGGAAGGGAGCCGATCCTGCCAAGTGGTCTCCTGAGGCTTTGGAAGCTTTTTCATCTTTAAAGGAGGCCTTCACGACTGCTCCAGTTCTTCGACAACCCGATCTCAGCCGTCCGTTCTCGGTGGAGGTTGATGCCTCTACTGTGGGAGTGGGAGCAGTATTATCCCAGCTTTTCTAGGACAAGAAGGTCCATCCTTGTGCATTCTTCTCGCGAAGATTCTCCCCCGCTGAACAGAATTACGCTATTGGGGAACAGGAATTACTGCCAATTAAGTTGGCCTTTGAGGAGTGGAGGTATTTGTTGGAGGGAGCTCAGCATCCAATTTCGGTGACCACGGATCACAAGAACCTCCTGTATCTACAGTCAACCCGATGTCTGAACCCACGCCAAGCAAGATGGGCACTCTTCTTTACCCGTTTTAATTTTAAACTCAGTTACCAACCAGGTTCCCTCAACAAGAAGGCAGATGCCTTATCTCGCTCCCTAAGTTCAGAAGAACCCTCTGACCGTTCAAAAGAGCAATTTATCCTGGAATCCACCTCTTTTTCTGCAACTAATACCTCTCCACTTCCTCCTCCAGGGAAGATCTTCGTTGCACCAAATCTTCGCAAAAAACTTCTTACATGGGCTCACTGCTCCTCCTTCATGGGCCATGCGGGCGGTCATAAGACACTTAAATTCATTCAGCGCTCCTACTGGTGGCCTCATCTTAGGACTGACGTTCAGGAATTCGTGGCTGCCTGTCCAAAATGTGCTCAGCATAAAAGTCCCAAAGGTCCACCAGCCGGGTTACTCCATCCTTTGCCGGTACCACTAAGACCATGGACGCATATTTCTATGGACTTTATTACAGATTTACCTACGTCTGGTGGGCGGAACACCGTATGGGTCATAGTTGACCGATTCTCTAAAATGGCACACTTTGTTCCTCTGGCTAATCTTCCATCTGCATCCCAGTTGGCAAAATTGTTTATAGCAGAGATCTTTCGACTCCATGGTCTACCACAGGAAATCGTGTCTGATAGAGGTCCTCAATTTGTGGCCAAGTTTTGGAGATCCCTATGTTCTGCTCTTGGCGTGAAATTAAACTTCTCCTCAGGATATCATCCCCAAACGGATGGTCAAACAGAGAGAGTGAACCAGGATCTGGAGACTTTTCTGCGTTTATTCATGTCCTCCTCACAGGACAACTGGCTGGACTTCCTTCCGTTCGCAGAATTTGCCCATAACAATCTTTATCACTCTGCCACAAAATCTTCTCCATTCTTCATTAATTATGGTTACCATCCAAGAGTTCCTGACTTCCAACTTCTGCAGACGCTCGAGGTTCCTGCCGCAGAGTCAACACTTCGACAATTTACTAAAGCCTGGAAACAAGTTCACAAGACTTTGCTCAAGACATCCCAGAGATATAAGACTTATGCAGATCTGAAACGAAAACCTGTACCAAGCCTTAAGGTAGGAGATTGGGTTTGGGTTTCCACACGTAACCTAAGATTAAAGGTTCCTACAAAAAAGTTTGCTCCCAGATTTATTGGGCCTTACCCAATTGAAAAAGTGTTGAATCCTGTGGCTTACAAAGTGAAATTACCTCCGCAGTTAAGAATTCCTAATGCATTTCATATTTCTCTCTTAAAACCATTGGTACTTAATCGGTTCAGAGCCTCTCTGCCTAAATCACCCAAGATCCAATCAGCACATGGAGATGAATTTGAGATTCACAAGATCCTCGATTCTCGCAGACGTTATGGTCGCATCCAGTACCTTGTTGATTGGAAGGGGTATGGGCCAGAGGAGAGATCTTGGGTAGATGCAGAGGATGTCCATGCTCCAAGATTTCTTCGGACATTTCATGCCAAGTTTCCAACTAAACCGCATAGGTATCCGGAGTCCACCCGCAAAGGGGGGGGGGGGTTACTGTCAGCGTATGGAGTCTTATCGGTACGCTGGGGCCGCGGGGCTGGCTTCCTTGGCGATGTGCGGGCAGCGGCGGAGGTGGGCTGCTGCGCCGGATCCGTGGGCAGCAGTAGCGCCGGTGAGGGGGTCCGCTCGTGGCGGCGGGACGCCGCTACAGTGGGTCGCTCTTGCTGAGCCGTTGCTAGGAGACCAGGGGCAGTGAGCAATGTGGCTTTGCAAAAAGGTCTGCATTACTGGGCGCCGCCATGTTGGAGACCAAGTTTTGAGCATAGTTCCTGTTTCCTGTTTCTTCCAGCCAATCCAGGGGAAGCTCTCCCTATAAAAGGGGGCTGGCTTAGGACAGGGATGCCAGTGCTTCAAGTTACAACCCTGTTGTAGGTGCTTTAGCCTGTGCTCCCAGGATTCCTGCTGTATTCTGGTTCCTCCTGATCCTGCTTGGTCGGTTCTCTGTTGCTGCTGCAGCCCTGCCGTTTCTACCTTGCTACTGCCTGTGGAAGCGCTCCTGGAAAACCCGGTCCAGTAAGACTCTTTGGGCACAGTCGGCCCCGGGTCTTCTGCCTCGTCTTTCAAGCCACACTCCACAGATCTCCTACACCAGCCACGCCTTTGTACCGCCGACCACAGCCTGTAGATTATTATCTTCAAGCCTCGTTTTCCAAACCACAGTCCACAGTCCTTGTCTCCAGCCACGTTTTCAACCATCATCCACAGTTCCACAGTTCATCATCTACAGTCTCGTCTTTCAAATCACAGTCCACAGTTCTTCACCTCCAGCCACGTCTTTAACCATCGTTCTCCAGCCTCGGTTCTCTACCTCAGCCCTGTACATAATAAATACTTTCCATTGACTCTCAAACCCCGCCTACGTTCTTCATTGCTCAGTGTCCCATGCGAAGGAACTATATCCAGCCCCCTCATCTGGTTCATTCACAGCCTGCTACCTCCTCGGGTTAATCTCAGCTGCCGGATCCTCAAACTCTGCTAGACGTGACAGCGGGGAGGTAAGGGGCTGTCATGGAGGTGTGTGCTGGGCCCATCTCTGCATCCTGCGCTGTCCCTGTGCTCACTCAAAGGTGCTGAATGGCATAAAGCGCACAGGCACACTGTGTAGTTATAAAGAAATAGGCAATGAGATTGACTCCTAACAGTGGGGGTGATTCAGACTTGATCGCTGCTGTGTGTTTTTTGCACAGCGGACTATCAGGTAGAAATTGCTGATGCGTATGCACCGCAATGCGCGTCGGACAACAACAAAGGGCATCGCCGGTCAGCGACTGGATGGTGCGAAAAATTTGATTGCACGGGCATCCGCAAGGTAATTGACAAGAGGTAGACGTTCGTAAGTGGTAACTGACCGTTTATTGGGCGTGTCCGGAAAAACGCAGGCGTACCCAAGCATTTTCAGGGAGGGTGTCTGATGTCTGCTTCGGCCCCGATAAGCCTGTTCTCATCACACTGCAGGAGTAAGTCCTGGGCTGCACACACACTGCACACAGTGGATATTTGCAGCTCGGCGTACACATGGGATCGCACACTTGCACGGCGAATTTACACTCCGCCTGGAGGCGGCGACTATCCGAACGCAGGACAGCAAAGTTTGCAACCCAGTGATCAGGTCTGAATCACCCCCAGTGTTATAGCCTGTATAGTTTAAAAGCAGCAATTCCATATAGATGCTACTTGTTCCACAGATATTCTGATGCTGTTAGTTAATCCAGCGTTAGCTATGCTTAGGAGAACTGAGGATATTTATACAGAAACTGCCTATTCTTGGAGCTAGAAAGGAATACCTCTTCGCTTAACTCATCCCGGCAACGCTTGAGAACAAATCTAAGTGCACCATCTGTAGTCAGTTGAACTTACCTAGGTGATCTAGTAGAGTAATGCAATACTTTTAGAGAAGTATAAGTTTGTGTATATAATACTGACTTATGATATTATCTACCTTTTGAAAATGTCATGATTCATTGGTGTAAACGTTTAGTAATATGAGTTTTTTGTATGTTTTTTTGTGTGTCGTTTTCTGCGTACAGTGACCGGGAAGCCGAATTAGTGCACCGTGTCCCCTCGCATGGCTCGTTTCGCTCCGCTACCGCTTTGCTTGGCACAGATTACCGTTCCAATCGTAGTCCACGTGGATCGTTAAGTATGAAAAAGTAAAAAAATAATAATGAAAAACTCATGTCGACCTTTTGACCTGTCGACCTAGCACATGTCTACCTAGAAGCCCTGTCGACCTTCCAACCCTGTCGACCTAGTGACTGTCGACCTATAGTGGTCGACCTAAACATTGTCGACCTAGACAGTGTTGATCTTCAGACCGGATCCCAGCTGAGTACCAGGTAACATACGTTTGAATTTATTTAACCAATTTAGGTATTGGTAAGCGGTTCCCGTGGAGAGAATGAATTCAGCTCACAGAGTTCCAACAAAATAAAATCGCTAAATATTCCATGTACTATTTATTGTTATATACATTCAGTTGATTGCTGTGTTTACAGTATGTGTAGACTACATCCAATTGCCCATTTAATTGAAAATTGCTGACAAAACTGTTACCGTTAATAAATTGTAACTTCAGTTAGGAAAACATTTGTGACCTTTTTCAGTGTCTGGACAATACTTACCTGGATATTACACCATTAATTCCTTATATCAACACATCACTAGTACCGCTTTCAGATCGCAAACCTGGGTCGTACATGGCTTTTGAGCTCGGGTCCGAGTAGGCTCAGACCCTTTCACATTGCAGTTTCGACCTATGTTATTCCCGGGTTGGTGCTTTTCACACTGAACCCGGGTCATCCATGTTAATTACTGTGATGTGATTTAAAATTGACTTTTCTGGCTCACATTGATGAGGTTTCAAAGGAAATAAAAGTAGGGGCTGGGGACTGCTCTGAGCAGACACATAAACAAACAGCCAATCAGCACCCTTTTCAGAGACCCAGGTTGAATATCCTGGGTCAGAGGCTTTCACACTGACAACAACCTGGGTCTGACCCATATAGTGGGGCAAGTAGAAATATTTTCTTAGTGGTACGGAGTCTGCCGAAAAATGGGCGTGGTCATGTGTCATGAGGGGGCATGGCCACATGACACTAGGGGGAGTGGCTACATTACACTAGGGGTGTGGCCACACAGAATAGTCCCTTTTCTGTGCACTCTGGAGGCAAGGCTAGAAGTATATAGTAATGCCTCCAGTATAATAGTAGTAGTGATGTGCACCGGACATTTTTCGGGTTTTGTGTTTTGGTTTTGGATTCGGTTCCGCGGACGTGTTTTGTATTCGGACGCGTTTTGGCAAAACCTCACCGAAAATTTTTTGTCGGATTCGGCTGTGTTTTGGATTCGGGTGTTTTTTTCAAAAAACCCTAAAAAACAGCTTAAATCATAGAATTTGGGTGTCATTTTGATCCCATAGTATTATTAACCTCAATAACCATAATTTCCACTCATTTCCAGTCTATTCTGAACACCTCACACCTCACAATATTATTTTTAGTCCTAAAATTTGCACCGAGGTCGCTGGATGGCTAAGCTAAGCGACACAAGTGGCCGACACAAACACCTGGCCCATCTAGGAGTGGCACTGCAGTGTCAGGCAGGATGGCACTTCAAAAAAATTGTCCCTAAACAGCACATGATGCAAAGAAAAAAAGAGGCGCACCAAGGTCGCTGTGTGACTAAGCTAAGCGACACAAGTGGCCGACACAAACACCTGGCCCATCTAGGAGTGGCACTGCAGTGTCAGACAGGATGGCACTTCCAAAAAATAGTCCCCAAACAGCATATGATGCAAAGAAAAAAAGAGGCACACCAAGGTCGCTGTGGGACTAAGCTAAGCGACACAAGTGGCCAACACAAACACCTGGCCCATCTAGGAGTGGCACTGCAGTGTCAGGCAGGATGGCACTTCAAAAAAATAGTCCCCAAACAGCACATGATGCAAAGAAAAAAAGAGGCGCAATGAGGTAGCTGTGTGACTAAGCTAAGCGACCCAAGTGGCCGACACAAACACCTGGCCCATCTAGGAGTGGCACTGCAGTGTCAGGCAGGATGGCACTTCAAAAAAATAGTCCCCAAACAGCACATGATGCAAAGAAAAAAAGAGGCGCACCAAGGTCGCTGTGTGACTAAGCTAAGCAACACAAGTGGCCGACACAAACACCTGGCCCATCTAGGAGTGGCACTGCAGTTTTCTAGCGAGAGGATGAGTGCTTCCATCCTCATGTGAAGCTGAACCACTAGCCATGAACATAGGCCAGGGCCTTAGCCGTTCCTTGCCACTCCGTGTCGTAAATGGCATATTGGCAAGTTTATGCTTCTCCTCAGACGCTTTTAATTTTGATTTTTGGGTCATTTTACTGAACTTTTGTTTTTTGGATTTTACATGCTCTCTACTATGACATTGGGCATCGGCCTTGGCAGATGACGTTGATGCATTTCATCGTCTCAGCCATGACTAGTGGCAGCAGCTTCAGCACGAGGTGGAAGTGGATCTTGATCTTTCCCTATTTTACCCTCCACATTTTTGTTCTCCATTTTTTAATGTGTGGAATTAAATGCCAGTATCAATAGCAATGGCCTACTACTATATATACTGCGCACAACTGAAATGCACCACAGGTATGGATGGATAGTATACTTGACGACACAGAGGTAGGTACAGCAGTGGCCTTCCGTACCGTACTGCTATATATACTGGTGGTCACTGTGTCAGCAAACTGCACAACTGAAATGCACCACAGGTATAGAATCTAGATGGATAGTATACTTGATGACACAGAGGTAGGTATAGCAGTGGCCTTCCGTATCGTACTGCTATATATACTGGTGGTCACTGTCAGCAAACTGCAAAACTAAAATGCACCACATGTATAGAATGTAGATGGATAGTATACTTGACGACACAGAGGTAGATACAGCAGTGGCCTTCCGTACCGTACTGCTATATATACTGGTGGTCACTGTGTCAGCAAACTGCACAACTGAAATGCACCACAGGTATAGAATCTAGATGGATAGTATATTTGACGACACAGAGGTAGGTACAGCAGTGGCCTTCCGTACCGTACTGCTATATATACTGGTGGTCACTGTCAGCAAACTGCAAAACTAAAATGCACCACAGGTATAGAATGTAGATGGATAGTATACTTGACGACACAGAGGTAGGTACAGCAGTGGCCTTCCGTACCGTACTGCTATATATACTGGTGGTTACTGTGTCAGCAAACTGCACAACTGAAATGCACCACAGGTATAGAGTCTAGATGGATAGTATACTTGACGACACAGAGGTAGGTACAGCAGTGGCCTACTGTACCGTAATGCTATATATTATATATTGGTGGTCAGCAAACTGTGCAAAACTGAAATGCACCACAGGTATGGATGGATAGTATACTTGACGACACAGAGGTAGGTACAGCAGTGGCCTACTGTACCGTAATGCTATATATTATATACTGGTGGTCAGCAAACTGTGCAAAACTTAAATGCACCACAGGTATGGATGGATAGTATACTTGACGACACAGAGGTAGGTACAGCAGTGGCCTTCTGTACCGTACTCCTATATATTATATACTGGTGGTCAGCAAAATTATGCACTGTACTCCTACTATATACTACACAATGCAGCACAGATATGGAGTGTTTTTCAGGCAGACAACGTATACTGGTGGTCACTGGTCAGCAAAACTCTGCACTGTACTCCTCCTATATAATATTATACTGGTGGTCCCCAGTCCCCACAATAAAGCAGTGTGAGCACAGATATATGCAGCACACTGAGCACAGATATGGAGTGTTTTTAAGGCAGACAACGTATACTGGTGGTCACTGTCAGCAAAACTCTGCACTGTACTCCTCCTATATAATACAGCTGCTCCCCAGTCCCCACAATTAAGCAGTGTGAGCACAGATATATGCAGCACACTGAGCACAGATATGGAGTGTTTTTCAGGCAGACAACGTATACTGGTGGTCACTGTCAGCAAAACTCTGCACTGTACTCCTCCTATATAATACAGTTGCTCCCCAGTCCCCACAATTAAGCAGTGTGAGCACAGATATATGCAGCACCCTGAGCACAGATATGGAGTGTTTTTCAGGCAGACAACGTATACTGGTGGTCACTGTCAGCAAAACTCTGCACTGTACTCCTGCTATATAATACAGCTGCTCCCCAGTCCCCACAATTAAGCAGTGTGAGCACAGATATATGCAGCACACTGAGCACAGATAAGGAGCATTTTTTTCAGGCAGAGAACAGATAAAACTGGTGGTAACTGATCAGCAAAACTCTGCACTGTACTCCTCCTATATAATACAGCTGCTCCCCAGCCCTCCCCACAATTAAGATATAAGCAAGCACAAATTTTTGCATCAACAATGAATAAACGGAGAGGACGCCAGCCACGTCCTCTCCCTAACATTTCCAATGCACGAGTAAAAATGGCGGCAACGCGCGGCTGCTTATATAGAATCCGAATCTCGCGAGAATCCGACAGCGGGATGATGACGTTCGGGCGCGCTCGGGTTAACCGAGCCATACGGGAGAATCCGAGTATGCCTCGGACCCGTGTAAAATGGGTGAAGTTCGTGGGGGTTCGGTTTCCGAGGAACCGAAACCCGCTCATCACTAAATAGAAGTATATACAAATAACCCCAGTGTAATAGAAATATATAGTAATGCCTCCAGTATAATAGAAGTATATACAAATAACCCCAGTGTAATAGAAATATATAGTAATGCCTCCAGTATAATAGAAGTATATACAAATAACCCCAGTGTAATAGAAATATATAGTAATGCCTCCAGTATAATAGAAATATATTATAATGCCCCCAGTTTAATAAAAATACATAGTAATGCCCCAATTATAACAGGAATATATAATGTAGTAGTGCCCCCGGTATAATAGAAATATATAGTAGTGTCCCATAATAATAGATATATATATATATATATAGTAATGACCCATAATAATAGAAATATATAGTAGTGTCCCATAATAATAGATATATATATATATATATATAGTAATGACCCATAATAATAGAAATATATAGTAGTGTCCCATAATAATAGATATATATATATATATATAGTAATGACCCATAATAATAGAAATATATAGTAGTGTCCCATAATAATATATATATATATATATATAGTAATGCCCCATAATAATAGAAGTATATAGTAATGTCCACATTATATTAGAAATGAATGACCCCACACAGTGAAGCCAGAGACACACCCAGCAGCCCAGCCTGTGAGGAACAAAAGCCGTTCAGTGCCAATGCGTCACTCGAGCAGAGTGAAGGGAAACAGCTGGACACTGCGGCAAAATGCACCCATCCCGGTCCCCAAGCTCCTCTCTTCGTGCCAGCCGCGGTCACCAGGAGAGGAAGCGTGATGTGATCTCATGATGCCACTGTCGCGCTCCACGTAGCCCTAACAAACTAGGAGGTGCCATTATGCTGCCGAACACAATGGTTTTGTTGCTCATCAGCACATTATAATTGCGGAAATGGCAGTCACAGGTGCAAAGTGTGCAGTGGGTGGTACCGCGTACCTGCTGCCAAATTCTTAAGGGTACTCCGTATCTGAGCGTTCCTGAATAGTTGCACCACTGGACCGGTGTTTAACCCTTCTCTTAACCAGGGTTGAAAAGCCGAGTTGATCGACCCGGGTTATTCACTTTGGCGCTTTCACACTGCACCTCGACCTGGGTCGACGCGGCAACAACCCATCAATAACCCAGGTTATTTTGGCAATGTGAAAGGGGCATTACAGACACCAGTGTAAATAATGGCCAAAGTAATATTTGGCTACATATCAGGTGAGCTCCCTGGATGTAACTGTCTGTCTCTGTGCAGTATGTTTACTTCCCAGTTGGTTCTTTCCCAGTTGTTTCTTATTGGTCAGCAACATACAGTACACCAACTCTTTGATGAGGAAAAAATTCAATGACCCTTGCACTATATATACTAGTCACCTCACTGGCAGTCATCTGTGTCCAAAGTACATTTTGTTGTATAATAGGTGAATGCATCCTCTACCCATAGTCACAATGATCAGACCATTGCACGTAATCAATAGTGGCTGTAGCTGATGACAGCTGCGGAAGCCTGATATACTTTACATTCTTAGTATCCCTACGGCTGTGCAGCATGGCCGCTCACAGTAAGACGCCGGAGCCAATGTAACTGCTACGGGGTCTCAGTTGCAGGCTATGACATGTCCCAGAAATGTTTGAGTAGCCACTCCCCGTTACTGCCCACAAACACTCCCTGACAGTCAATCACTTTGCAAACAAATCCTCTCTGCAACCGCCATCACATGACTATTGCGGCACATGCGCAGTGCAACTTTTATGGCTAAAATTTGCTCCACTGCGTACAAAGTCGACTTTTGCGTCCATCTCTGAATCAGGCCCTATATGAATATAATGAACAAACACAAATGAAATGCACTTTACACAATGTCTGACATCTCTATAGATAGGGTTGATGGCAAATCTATCTTTCCTTTACGTCCTAGGGGATACTGGGAATCCATTTAGTACCATGGGGTACAGACTGGTCCACTTGGAGCCATGGGCAATATAGACGTTTGATAACGTGTGCTGGCTCCTCCCTTTATGGTACTCCTACTAGACTCAGTTTAGAAAATGTGCCCGAAGGAGCCGGTCACATCTCCAGAAGCTCCTGAAGAGTTTTCTGCATTTATTTTTAAAGTTTGTTATTTTCAGCCAGGACTGGATTGCACCAGCCTGCCTGCTTCGTGGGACTTGGAGATGGGGGGGGGGGGGGCAACCCCACTAAGGGTTAATGGTCCCGTTTCCCGCTGACACTTGCTCCTGAGGGAACTATTTGCAAGCACCACCACAGCGAGCGTACATTCTCCCACAGCACTCTGCCTCCTCTAACAGAGCCAGAAGAAAGAAGAGTGGTGAGTAATAAGCGGGAGTCCCTGTTAGCAGGTTGCCACCCATTATGGCGGCATAAGGGTATGAAGACGCGCAACTTCTACATGGGGCGGAATGAGTCTTCAGACTTACAGTAGTATACTGAGTGTAGAAAGTACCCAGACTGGCAATACAGGCTTAAAAGGGGGCTTACTTAATTTTATGCACACAGACACATAAAGCCAGTATAAAGAAGAGCGGGAAGACCACGCGCCATTGAAGGGGCGGGGATTCACTATGAGCGGATCCAGCAGCTCACAGGCACCATTTTACCCTACTGCAGCTACACAGACGCTGACTACAGGGATGCGCAACTCCTCCGGAGAGCCTCCAGATTACCTCAGTGGTACCAAGGGGTCATAGCAGGGGGGAGCGTTATACTGGTATACTAAGGGGCCTATTTATCACCATCCGCATCCAGGATGCGGATGACAGGTGATAAAATTGCCCGGAATCGCCCTGCGATAATTGATTACATCGCAGGGATGTATCAATTATCGCATGCAGGAACAGAGCTTGCGGTCAAACTCTGTCCCTGCGATGCCTCTAAGCAGCATCATCGGGTATTTTTCGTAAAAAAACACCCAGATGTCCTGCTGCGCGTGCGCCGACCCCGCTGACATCGCCGCTACTGCCGCCGCCCGGTCGACCCTCCCCCCCCCCCCGTCGCGACTACCCCTGCGTGCCGTGGACCCCCCCCAGCAGGATAATATACTCCCCTGTCCAGGGAGCCGGTCCGTGCTGCTTCAGAAGGTTGGCGGGCACCGGGTCCTGCAGCGTCACTTTACTGGACCAGGGTCACATTGCAGCACATGGGGGACCAAAGGCCCGGCAGCGCTCACCGGAGCAGCGGACACCGGCTCCCTGGACAGGTGAGTATGTTTTTTGTTTCTTTACTTTTTTTTGGTTTTTTTTTTACACATTGATCAGCTTGTGTGTCCATCGGACACATAGAGCTGATCACTGGGGCCCGGTCCCTGCTCAGAGGGGACAGGGGCAGAGAAGGCTGGGTAAAAGGGTGCTTATTGCAGTGCTGCCCTGTGATAATCTCGCCAGCCTGAGCTGGCGAGATTATCACAGGGCACACTGCAGTATTTTTTCACTTTTTTTTTTTTAGTATATCTGGTCAGGTTGCATTTCCTATTATAAGTATGGGGAATGCAATGTGGCTTACTAAAAAAAGTGAATTAAAGGGTTTAGAGCAGTTTTTCCTGAAAACTGCTCCAAATGCCCTTTAATACATTCAGGTGATACTAAAATAATGTGAACCTAAAAAAACAATTGACTGCATAACAGCGCCTATAAGGATAATAATATAGGTGTAATTAATGTTGCCCTGATATAATGCACTGCCGTAAAACACTGTGTACGTGTTTGAAAATAGAATGCAGAAGAACAAACAAGAAACAGCTGCGCAAAGTAGCAGGGCTACTGCTACTTTGCGTAGCCGTTTCTTGTTTGTTCTTCTAAAATAATGTGAAAAGGGTGTGAAAACACCATTTTTCACAATATTTTAGTGAAAATAATGTAAATAAATAGGCCCCTAAATCCCTAATCTAGGTACTAAGGGCGCCGTGTGCTGGTTCTAGCCTCTCTCTGTGTCTCTCGGGAAAGGGCTCTTTGTGGGTTAATTGTGCTTTTAACCTTTTCCTGTGTGTGTGCTGTCACTGCTGCAGTATATCAGGCAAAGAGTGTGTTTCATGTAAGGCAGAGTGTTCTTCTTCTCCGGGGGTTCACTAGTGTGTACTCAGTGTAGTATCCCTTCTCAGGCTAGTGATGTGGAGCCAGCATGGCTGGACTTCATTAGGGCGATGATATCCACAATCTCTACTAAATTATCTCGTAATGAGAAAGAGACGCAATACTTAAGACAGTCTATGGCTGAATTTATGTTAAAGGACTCAGTTTTGCTGAATTTATGATAAAGGACTCAGTACTCAGACCAGCGTCTCAGTCCTCTACCATTTGTACCCAATAACGTACTTTGGCCCAGATCCTGCATTCTGACTCTGATAATGAAGGGTCAGAAATGGAGGAAGGTGAGGTGGACATAGAGGTAGGGGAGGGTACTCTGTCGCAGGGTGTAGAGGCTATTATAGATTCCAACAGAGAAGTCTTATATATCCCTGATAAGGTGATAGAGGAGTGTGAGGAATCTTACTTTAATATAAAGAAAAAATCCTCAGCCACTTTTCCCCTATCAAAGGAACTAAATACCCTGTTTGAAGAACCGCTGGTTGATCCAGATAAGAA
Organism: Pseudophryne corroboree; assembly: GCF_028390025.1. NCBI lineage: Eukaryota > Metazoa > Chordata > Amphibia > Anura > Myobatrachidae > Pseudophryne > Pseudophryne corroboree. The sequence continues at coordinate 86,199,511 of NC_086452.1, forward strand.
ATTTCAAATTCCTAGGCGGTTATTATCATCTTTTCCTTTTCCTCCTGAGGATAGGAAAAAATATGGGAAAATCCACTGGTAGTGGATACATCAGTCTCCAGGTTCTCATGTAAAATAGTATTACCTGCTCCTGGTGCAGCCTCCCTAAAGGATACAGCTGATTGTAAGATTGCAACTACTCTCAAATTTTTGTATACAGCTGCAGGGGTGGCCCAGAGACCCACTATAGCATGTAGGTGGATTACTCGAGCCATTGCTAAATGGTCTGGTAATTTAATTGAGGGGTTAGACACCTTACCTCAAGAGGAAATTGTGTTACCCCTGTAGCACATTCAAGACTGCAAAATTTATGGTGGAAGCCATTAAAGAGATAGGTTTGCTTAATGCACGCACTACAGCTATGGCAGTGTCGGCACGCAGGGGATTATGGCTACATCATTGGACTGCTGACGCAGATTCCAAAAAAGGTGTGGAAGGCCTGCCTTTCACAGGTGAGGCCTTATTTGGCAATGAACTCGACAAGTGGGTCTCACGAGCTACTGCAGCTAAGTCCACTTATCTACCTTCTGCAGCCCGGCCAGCCAGGAAGGCCTACTCAGGACCCAATTTGCAGTCCTTTTGGACTGCCAAATTTAGGGGCAAGACCAGAGGTTCTCCTACCGCCGCCAGAGGTGCTAGAGATAAACCACGCAAACTAGCGACTACTGGTTCACAGGAACAGAGCGCAGGCTCTGCCTCCTCAAAATTCTCCGCATGACGGTCAACCACGATGCCTGGGAGACAGGCAGGTGGGAGGCCAGCTACAGTTTTTCAGTCAGACCTGGACAAGATCTTGCCAGGATCCCTGGGTTATAGACCTTATATCCCAGCGCTACAGGCTGTAGTTCCAGGATCTCCCACCTCACAAATTCTTCAAATCAGTATTAACAGTTTCACAAGAAGCAAGAGTAACCTTACAAGAAGCCATTCAAAAACTGTTACAGACCCAGCTCATTGTTCCAGTTCCACCTCATCTACAAAACAACGGATAGTATTCCAGCTTGTTTATAGTTCCGAAACCGGATGATTCGGTAAGATCGATTCTGAATCTCAAATCATTGAACCCATACTTACGAGTGTTCAAGTTCAAGATGGAGTCTCTGAGAGCGGTGATCTCAGGTCTGGAAGAGGGGGAATTCCTAGCATCTCTGGATGTCAAGGATGCGTACCTTCAAATTCCGATCTGGCCGCCTCATCAGGCTTATCTACGGTTTGCACTGCAGGACTGTCACTACCAGTTTCATGCCCTGGCATTTGGTCTCTCCACGGCACCGAGTGTGTTCACCAAAGTGCTGGCAGAGATGATGTTACTCCACAGGAGTAAACATAGTTCCTTACCTGGACGATCTTCTGATAAAGGCTGCATCCAGGGAGCAGTTGTTGGAAAACATTGGTCTCACGACCAGGTTATTCCTGGATCATGGGTGGATACTGAATCTACCAAATTCTCACCTAGAACCAATGCAGAAGCTTCATTTCTTGGGAATGATACTGGACACAGAGTCTCAGAGAGTGTTCCTTCCCTTGGAAAAGGCAATGGGGATTGGCAATGGCTGTCTTGACGCCGACCCAAATCTCAGTACATCTGTGCATCCGCCTTCTGGGGAAAATGGTGGCTTCTTATGAAGCAATACAGTATGGAAGGTTTCATGCAAGGGCCTTCCAGCTGGATCTGTTGGACAAATGGTCCGGATCACATCTTTATATGCATCAGCAGATTCGCCTGTGGCCAAAAGCCAGGATCTCCCTCTTGTGGTGGCTACAAACGTCTCACCTAGTGGAGGGTCATAGGTTCGGGATTCAGAATTGGATTCTTCTAACCACAGATGTAAGCCTCAGAGGTTGGGGGGCAGTCACCCAGGGGATAGTCACCACAGGAAGATGGTAAAGTCAGGAAATCATTCTTCCAATAAACATCTTGTCTTGGAACTCAGGGCTATCTACAATGCCCTTCTGCAGGCCTCATCTCTTCTTCAGAATCAGGCCATTCAAGTTCAGTCAGACAATGTGACAGCGACGTCTTACATCAACCGACAGGGTGGAACGAAAAGCAGGGCGCAATGTCAGAGGTGTCAAGAATTCTCTGGGCAGAAAAACATGCCGTGGCATTGTCGGCGATCTTCATTCCAGGAGTAGACAGCTGGGAAGCAGACTTCCTCAGCAGACACAACCTGCACCCGGGGGAATGGGGCCTCCACCTGGAGGTTTTCCAGTGGCTGACACGTCGGTGGGGTTATCCACAAATCGACATGATGGCCTCTTGACTCAACAAGAAGCTGAAGCGGTATTGTTCTAGGTTGAGGGACCCACAAGCTGTAGCAGTTGACGCCCTGTGAACTCCGTAGGTCTACCAGCTGGTGTACGTGTTTCCTCCCATTCCTCTGATCCCAAGAGTTCTTAAAAGAATAAAAAGGGAAAGAGTTCAAGCAATTCTCATTGCTCTGGATTGGCCGCGAAGGGCCTGGTATGCGGATCTTCTCGAGATGCTAATCGAAGATCCGTGGCCTCTGCATCTTCGAGAGGATCTTCTGCATCAAGGCCCGTTCGTCTATCAAGACTTACCACAACTACGTTTGACAGCATGGAAGTTGAACAGCTGATTATAGTCAGGAGAGGGATTCCTGACAAGGTTATCCCAACTATGATACAAGCCAGGAAGGGGGTAATGTCAAAACATTACCATCGTATCTGGAAGAAATACAGCATGTCTCTTGGTGTGAGAGCAGACAATATTCTACGGTGGACTTTCATCTGGGACGTTTCCTGCTTTTTCTGCAGTCGGGAGTTGACATGGGCCTACGCCTAGGCTCTATAAAAGTTCAAATTTCGGCCTTGTCTATTTTCTTTCAGAAACAATTGGCTTCTCTCCCTGAGGTTCAGACGTTCTTGAAGGGTGTTCTTCACATCCAACCTCCCTTTGTGCCTCCAATGGCACCTTGGGATCTCAATTTGGTTCTGAATTTCCTCCAAATGGACTGACTTGAACAGCTACAGGAGGTAGACGTAAAGTATCTTACGTGGAAGACCGTCACGCTGTTGGCTTTGGCTTTAGCAAGGTGTGTGTCGGAGATGGGGGCATTGTCTCACAAGAGCCCCTACTTTATTTTCCATGAGGACAGGGCTGAACTCAGGACTCGTCAGTAATTCCTTCCTAAGGTGGGATTGACATTTCACATCAACCAGCCGCTTGTGGTCCCGGTTGTTATTGACACCTTGGATGTTGTACGGGCGTTGAAGGTATATGTAAAGTGAACTGCTCGTCACAGGAAATCGCTGTTCGTTTTATATGATGCCAACAAGATTGGGTGTCCTGCTTCAAAGCAGTCAATTGCTCGCTGGACCAGGCTCACTGCCTAGCATGCTTATTCCATGGCAGGCTTGCCAATTCCAAAATCTGTACAGGCCCACTCTACTAGGCTGGTGGTTTCCTCTTGGGTGGCTGCCCGGGGTGTCTTGGCATTACAGTTCTGCCGAGCAGCTACTTGGTCGGGTTCGAACACGTTTGCCAAGTTTTACAAGTTTGATGCCTTGGCCTCTGAGGACCTACAGTTTGGTCAGTCAGTCCTGCAGGAACCTCAGCACTCTCCCACCTGGTTTGGGAGCTTTGGTACTTCCCCAAGGTAATAAATGGATTCCCAGTATTCCCTAGGACATAAGAGAAAATAGGATTTTAATTACCTTCCGGTAAATCCTTTTCTCGTAGTCCGTAGGGGACACTGGGCGCCCGCCCGGTGCTTTGTTCTTCCTGCACGGTTACTTGTTTAACTACTGTTGTTTGGTTCAGCTGTTTCTGTTACGGTTTTCAAGTTTGGTTAGCATGGCTTTCCTCTTGTTCTGGTTGTGCTGGTTCGAAATCTCACCACTTTCCTTATCTATTTCCTTCTCTCAAAGTATGTCCGTCTCCTCGGGCACAGTTTCCTAGACTGAGTCTGGTAGGAGGGGCATAGAGGGAGGAGCCAGCACACGTTATCAAACTTCTATAGTGCCCATGGCTCCAAGTGGACCCATCTATACCCCATGGTACTAAATGGATTTCCAGTATCCCCTATGGATTACGAGAAAAGGATTTACCGGGAGGTAATTAAAATCCTATTTTTTATTTTATTTTTTCATCTTCACACTGGCCACCAGATAGCTAGACATGCTTTATACTATCAAAGAGATAGGGAAACTAGTAGACACTGTGGTCGTTAATGCAATCACAGCTGTAAATTTGCATGCAAATATAGTGGTAATGCCAAAGTGGCTTCACAAATAGCAGCATTTGCCTACAAGCACGCAGTAGTGCTCACAGATCCTCCGATAATAATCAACCATCTAATTAACTCTATGGTCGCTCAGAATGGCCACCTAAACTCAGACACTGGCACTATGGGCCTAATTCAGATCTGATCGCAGCAGCAAATTTGTTAGCTAATGGGCAAAACCATGGGGGTCATTCCGAGTTGATCGCTAGCTGCTGTTGTTCGCTGCGTAGCGATCAGTTAAAAAAATAGCAAAACTGCGCATGCTTATGCACCGCAATGCGCACGCGTGACGTAAGGGTACAAAGAGCATTGTGGTTTTGCACAGGTTCTAGCGACGCATTCAGTCGCACAGCCGATCACAAGGAGATTGACAGGAAGAGGGCGTTTATGGGTGTCAACTGACCATTTTCTAGGAGAGTTTGGAAAAACGCAGGTGTGGCCGTGCGTTTGCTGGGCGGGTATCTGACGTCATTACCGTGTCATTCATTGCAGCAATCATCGCACAGAATAAGTAACTACAGGGCTGGTCTTGTTTTGCACAAAATGTGTTTGCTGCCGCACGGCTGCACAGGCGTTTGCATGCCTGCAAAGCGAAAATACACTCCCCCGTGGGCGGTGACTATGCATTTGCATGGCTGCTAAAAGTAGCTAGCGAGCGATCAACTCGGAATGACCCCTCATGTGCAGTGTAGGTGGGTCAGATGTAACATGTGCAGAGAGAGTTAGATTTGGGTGGGGTGTGTTCAAACTGAAATCTAAATTGCAGTGTAAAAATAAAGCAGCCAGTATTTACCCTGCACAGAAACAAAATAACCCACCCAAATTTAACTCACTCTGCACATGTTATATCTGCTTCCCCCCCCTGCAGTGCACATTTTTTTGCCCATTAGTTAACAAATTTGCTGCTGCGATCAGATCTGAATTACCCCCTATGTCTTCTTTGGATGGGATCGCAGACGTAGGCAGATACACACCCCGAAAACGGCCATGACATGCCACTCCCTGGTACCTCCCACAGAACAGTCCGATCTGCCAATCACTTACTAATAAATCCTCACTGCAAGATGATAATGCTGAATATTTATCGTATATAAAACCCTTTATGAGGTCTAAGAACACTGTACGCTATTTACGTATGAAGTACCGTAAGGGTACGCTCGTTGCGTAACAATCGCTTAACCGTAGTCGAGACGCTCAAGCGTCACGTTCGCTCACGGCCAAGAGATCACAGGCAGGCACGCTTTTGGCTGCTGACTAACGTAATGATTCGCTATAGCGTAGCGGACGCTCGGGACCACGAGGAGATCACCAGCGGCGCTGACGCTCACAATGTTAAACCTTTATATCTAAACCATAAACAATGTAATATGCTGTAAAACCTTAGTGTAGAGATAGGGTGTAGATGCAACCTAGTGTAACCTTATTAACTTAAAAGCTGTTTGAGCGTCACCGACGCTCTGAGAATACTAAACACTATAAGAAATACACAGATACCTGGGCTTAGGGTCCAACGCCTAATATATACATATTATGAATGATATACTTGCAAAAGAATTAATACAAATACAAATCATACACTACAATATAACATAGACTACCTAACCAGATAACTACACAGGAAATACAATACAATTACTATTTAAGGGAAAATAAGAGAGAAAGAGGAGAAGAGAGAGAGAGAGAGAGAGATTGGCCCACAATAACAAGAAGATCAATATAGTTGCGGAGAAAAACTTACGCACAAAGGAAACGATCGCATGCGCCTCTGGACATCCAGCTCCCGATTTTCAGCAATGATAACCGTTGAAGAGTGAGAGCTGGATGTGATCGGCTTGTCTATTTATGCCCCACACACAATACAATTCAATGGTCCCTACAATCTCATTGTTCATTGGACACAGGAATTCCTCCTCGCATTATAACAAAAGGTCATAGGTTGATTCATACAGGTGGGCTGTGACTATTTCCAACAGCTCAGGTGGGAGGGAAACTGGGTTTCCCGCTGCATGGATAAGTAAGTGCAAATAATAGTAAATGGACATAAACTTCTTATGTCCATAACTATTCGCACGAGCGATTAATCCGCTTCAAACCAACACCGGAATATTGCTAATTAAATACTCTTCCGATGGATACTAAACACCACTGTATTACTCCTGTCTGACCCTTCGTATCAAACAATGAGGGATCTCTTTGTCCAGGAACATGCTACATTAACTAAACTTTCAGAATCTATCAAAGGGACCATAATCTACAAAATACATTATATAGTTAAAATATGTTATGAACGAGTCGCCCGCTAGACGCACACAAACTCTACCGTAAATGCGCATACCGTGCGCCTGCGGGTGCCCGCAACAGCGAGTATGCGCACTCACGGGAGAGCGCACGCATGCGCAGCGGGGACACATATGGGGTGCAAATATGGCAGTGTGCGTCGTGATTTTTTTCTGACTTTGACAGTCCACCCTTTGGCAGTCAACAATAACTGCCACTTCCTAAAACATTTCAAAAAGAGAAAAATATATGTCAAGTGTAAATACATTTCTATGGTTGGGTAAGGGAGGAGAGGAGAAGGTAGGAAAAGGGTATGACCTAGTGAGATAGCTGAAGCATGTGTGTATGAATCCGTGTTTGGGGGTCATGTATCATCGTGCCGTACGTGTTTTAAATCAAGCTTCGAGGTATTGCGAAGTATACATTTGAATTCCTTCTTATCCCGTGGTACGGGTCTGTGGATGGGCTGTCAAACTTTACCGAGCTCTTTTCGGCTGTGGTTGTAACAAAATGGGGGAGCACATTTTAGTTGATGATACATGAATGGGGGAATATGTGATTGCTGATATCTGTGCCTGTCTTCCCTATCGACTATGTGTGTCATTACCTGAAGGTTGTAGAGATGAAGATAAGACATAATTACGGTAAATGCAGTGGTATTCTATGTCAGGTTAATGAACACTCGTCGATTGAGGTCTTGTTCGGTGTCTGTTGAATGCAGTCTTCTTTGTGCTTTTGCCAAAAGGCGTGGGCAAAAGCTTTGTCAATGTCCATAGATTTACAAAAGTGTTGGGCTAGCGTAATTTTAAAATTTCTAGGGAAACTGGGGATCTATGGCAAAGTTCATCAAAAATCTGTGTATCAGGTTGTCAAAACTTCTTCTTTAATCCATCTGTTGTCTGTATATCGGCTCATCAAACTCCTCGTCCAAGTGGGTCTTTTTACCTTGGAGGAAAACGGAAAAACAGGTAAAAGAAACGGACCGTATAATCGCATTTTCATTACATAATTGTTTCTACCGTCGGGTCATAAATCAAATCCATTGGAATTACAGTTTCCTCACTCCTTAAACTCATCACCCTGGTACTTCGTTTGCACTTCGTTAAAGCCTGACCGCATCTAAATATCAAGCCAATCGTTATGATAACACCTAAGATACATAGGAGAAACTTCCCAACATCCATTATGACTCCTTGCGCCCATTCTCCTAAACCGGAGAACCAATTTCGCGGGTTCAACCATGACACCCAACTAGTCAGCCCATTACTCACAGCAGCAAGGGTGAGATTGTGTCTCCTGCGAAATTCCCACTTCAATTGGAGAATGTCGTCCATCTTTTGGTCTATGACCTCGACCGGGTCCTCGGTACTATTCGTAATATATGTGCAACATTTCACGCCGTACTGCGTTGCCAGTGTGACACAATATCCACCTGTTACTGCTGTGAGATAATTGAGAACCATTCTATGCTAAACTAGTTCTGTTTTATAAGCTTGAAGTTCTCTTCCAGTATACCTAAACGTGTCATCATACATTTCTGTGATATTATCTAACAAATTTGCAAGCGCAGAGATGTATCTATAGTTCAGCACTCCTCTAGCGGTGCGAGTGATATCTAACGCGATTAGGAATTGAATCCCGGTGGATTCACTGATCAGGTCAGAGGCCGGATGCTCTGTTCTCTCTATCAGGTGCCGCTTAACGATGTGCTCGTAATGAGTATGAGTATAAGGAGCTTGGGCACCACGGTGAATATCTTTCATTTTAGCATGTGATACAGTCATTACTTCAGGCAGTACTTTTCCAATATAACACAATCCTTCAGAGTTTGGGGCAAGCCACTTATACGCCTTCCTCCCGCATATGAAATATGCATCATCGGGGAGAACATATGGGACGGAGTAGGACATAACCATATTACACATCTTCCATGTGAAATCTCCTAACCCTAATGCTCCCATCTGTTTAGTACACGTATCAGTTTGTACGATATGTGCGCAGTATCCTGGTGATACCTCTCCAACTCTCGTAATCCTACTTCCTAGGGTATACCTATATCGGAAAGATTTTTCTCTACTGGCTATGTGGCGTATAAGCTCTGTATCTGTCGGCATTCTATCTGCTCTATATGAAAAGGTCATGGTTTGGTTACTCCATGACACTTCCCAATTTCCCGGCTTTCGGGGATTGGTAATGTTAGAACATATTAGGGATCTATCCACATGATATTGGTGGAGCTTCAAACTAGGAGGACTGGAGATATTAAACCTCCTGTCCACCGGTCTCCCACCCTTTAGCTCAAGTACCTCCCCTACCGTTAAAGGAAATGGTACTAGCCCTGATTTGCTATGACCTTGAGGTACTTGAGAGCATACCCAACAATCTGTTTGATTTAACACACTACCCACTAAGGAGTGATAGTCACTCAATGGATGCCGGTCCATATGGATATTAAAACTGGATTGGCATTTCTTAATGCACCCATCCTCAACTACATTGTCACGGAGCCTACAGATACAGTTTTCTTCAGCTAACAATCCAAAAAAATGTTTACAAATAACATGGCTGTTAGATTGTTTCCGGTACTCGCCTTTGTTCGGTGCTTGTGTTGCTATTGGAAATTTACACCTCCGTCTTAGTCATTGGAACCTTTCTGGTGTCAAAACTTCTTTCTCGACCTCACTGGTACTCTCACCGAAACAGACTGCTCTGGTCAACATCATGGTCAACAGGAAAAATCCATATCACAGTCTCTTGGGGCAAGTCCATCTTACAGGAGGAGAAAAGAAGAAATTTGTAATGGGGTACAGAAAATCAGTTTGAGGGGGAGAGAAACTTGTTACGATAATTAGTTCTCTCGTCTTGTTGTTCTTCTTGTTCTGCTGTCATCTCAAAGGTGCTGTCTCTCAGTCTTCCAAACGAACATTCCGGTGATGCAATATTTCTTCCAAACCAGCGATCTTTCTGTAAGGAGCAAAAATCTTGCATTACCATTTGTCTAGCTGATGTGTGACATACCATCTTTAAAACATGAAAACATGAGTGAGAAGAGAGAGAAAACAAAAAAAACAAAAGAGAGAGAGAGAACAATTCATAAATATATATATTACATAAACCAACAATAAACAACAGGGAAAAAAACATTTTTCAAACATTTTAAAACATTGTTAGATCATCAGGCTGTCATATCTACATGTCCAATGGTTTCCTTGCGCAGTCCCTCCCACCAGCACCTCCATACTCCACCCTCTGTATCTGGCCAGAATACATTGATGCGGATAGGTCATGCTGGGGTTTGGTAGACTTCTGCAAAGACCAAGTAGATATGCAATATTTGAGTTCTACCAATAATCGTCAGAGATGGGGAGACGTTTCACCCGGTCATTCCTGTGTCTTCAGGGAATGACCTCCCAATTTATTAACTGTTACCTCAGGCTTACCATCCGTCCTAGTGATCACCTTTCTTGACTACATATCATGAGTGTGGACCAAAATTCTTCCTATATGATCCCTGATTATAATTTGGTGTGTCATAATTTTGCTCATTCCTCTGTCTAGGGGGTCTGACTTTATGTGTGCTATTACAGTTGCTGGCATAATGACCTTCTCTTTTACAAAGATAACAAACCCGGGGCTTCTTCCAAGTGTCAGTGACCTGAGGTTTTGGTTGATTTGATGCCTCCTCAAACGCTCGGATGCTCATCACCATCAACCGCTTTCCCTGTGCTTCCCTGCTTCCTTGGATATCATGGTTATGTTGTTGTCTAGGGGATTGATATGACTTTTGTATTTCTCTTGATCTACAATCTCTCGCAAAGTGTCCCTTTTTATGACAATTGTAACAGACTTCCACATTTAAATTTCTCGCAGGGGTTTGGGGCTTATGCTGGAGTGGTCTTGTGGTTAGGGTCTGTATACTTGCGGCCATTAATTTATCACTTTGTGACTCTCTGTATCTGGTGATATTTCGATCAATATCAATAGCGGCCTCTCTTAATGCGGCCACCGAGATATTTCTCCAGTTTGGGTTGGTGGTCTGTACCCTTGTTCTCAATACCTCCTTTAAACCATTCATTAATACCTTAACCGCTATTTCTCTATGCTGTGCGCATGTTTTGATGTCTGTGATCCCAGTGTTCCTAGCCATTACTTGCAGTGCTCGATTGAAATAATTAGAAATACTTTCCCCTTCGTTTTGTCTTATGGAGAAAATTTCATTCCACTTGACAACGGCAGGGAAATATACTTCCAACTGTCGGTTGATCTGCTTAATACATTCCTGATTGTGTTCCTCCGTTTGAGGTACTTCTGTGTCTAATTGGCAATCAGTAATAAATTTCGCAGGGTCAACACTGGAGGGCAAACATGCCCTCAGCACTGTCCGCCACTCTTTGTTGGTGGGTTCTGTGGAGTTTCCTAGTTCTTTAACAAACCTTTGACATGCTACTAGATTTTTCCTGGGATCAGGAAATTCAGACATAATTGATCTCAATTCCATCCGGGACCAGGGACAGCGCATTGCACTGTCCTTGACGGGAAGGATTCCCTGATCGTCAGTCTTCCCATCGGGGACTGTGATCACCCTGACAGGACTAAACTCAATTACATCACCTTGTTTTGGTCTTACAATATGGGGTACATTTGTTTGTGCGTGATATAAAACATTGTACGTACCTGTGGACACGACCTCACCTGACCCTCCGTTAGGGGGTTTGATTATTGCCTTTACCGATTTGGTCGCGTCCACCTGGATGTCTTGTGTGATGGCTGCTGGAAGAGGTGCCGACATCGTGTTGGGTTCACTTTCTTGCTCGTATTCCTGAGGGAAGTTTGACATGGGGTGCAACTTGCACGGGTTAATAGTTGTACATTTAACAGCATTACAATTATCATTGTTATGTTTATTACACTTATTCTTATCATCTATACTACAGTTGCTAAGTGCGTTTTTATTGTTCAACATTGTGCCTTTCTCCGCAACCATAATCCTCTCCATTGCCATGTCTCTCCTCCCAAGATGAGAGTCAGTTAACTCTCTTTGCAATTCACTTTCCTGTTGCCACAATTTTAAACAATCATAATGTTTGGTCCGTCTCTTTACTGATTTAATAAGACCTATCCTTCTCCTTAGATTCAGTAACACATTTGGGCTAAAGCTGCCTACTCTTGGGAATTTCTCCCCGTCATGTACCGTCATTCTTTCCCATTCATCACATAAAACCTCTGTGTGTGAACCATATTTTTCACACATTACATACCTTGCCGACCCGATTGGTCGGTTTACTAAATCAACCCGAACCGAGGTTGATCGCCCCCTACCTGAACAACTGGCCCCCATAACTTGCAGGTGTTGCTTTTCTTCAGCGAACCCTTACAAAAACCAAGATGTCCGGGGCAGGCTGGCGGTGAAGTTTACCGAGTACTCCACTCACTTCTCGCCCACGTTGGCCAGTAACACAATCACTGTATCCAGAGCTGTTGTACCCAACCTAGGGCCCCTGTGAACCTTTATTTACTGGGGCGCGTTCCCCAGCAAGTATCGGTTGTTGGATAGTTCCTGAGTGACCAGCGAACTTCCCTTAAAATAAAAAAAATTTCACAAATCACGTTAAAATGTACAAATAGCGTTTATGACCTTCGTACACAAATAGTACCGGTCAGGTTTACTAATGCACACAATTACGTGCGGTACAATCGTTCAGCACATAAGCAACTAATCTTATGTGCGGAGCGACCAGTGGAATCGAAAATTACGGCTGCGAATTCCTTCAGCCAGAGCTTTATGGCCTATATGGGTTCCGCACCAACTCTTCTTGGTGTTGTGCTACTCGTCTCTATAGCGGACTTCCTTGTCTGCTGTACCTGGAACTCCTGGTCTGTTATGCGACCTCCTGGTCTGACCTCCTGGTCTGTTACAGTATGACCTCCTGGTCTGCTACACTCTAATGCTCAAATTTTATGTTTAACCAGGGATGCCTCCCTAGCCACCATGCACGTCACTTACATGTATGTACCTTCACGAGAACTCAATACTTTTCTTGTGGTTCAACCTCAAAATTGTATATAACACACTCACTCACCACATGTACACTTTTGTTTCTATTTCTATTTCTGCGCAGAAATTTTCTTTAGACCAGATGTGTTACCAATTAGGAGAAGGATCTGTTAATTTAAATTTCGAATGTTAAAATAGATTTGCGCGATTTATCGCCTTGCGTTATTTACCGCGTTGCGCTATTTATCGCGTTGAAAAAAAATGTAACACTTGTGATTTGAGTTACGTGGGCGTACCCGTACGCTCCGTTGCGTAATATACGCTGCGTGCGTCGGCCCTTGGGTTGCGTACGCAAGTCTCAGTCCTTTGTTAGAGACACGTGTACGCAAAGCAAAGATCCACCGTAACACAATTTATACGTTTATCAATGTAGATGATCCTTGATCATCTACCGCGCACCACACTGACTTCGCCTTATCTTTCAGGCAAACCTGTGTGTTTGTCTATACTTTAACTATATTACCTTTTTACTCTTAAACTATAAAATAGCAGCAAATCTCTCTTAGCACGTTTATCAACTATAAAACTGGCAAACAGGAAAGTGAGATGTGAAGATTACACAAATGAACATGCAATTCTAAATTAATCTAATAACATATATTGATGTAAGCACACGCATATAGATATTACATATATGAGACCCTATTAGTGCTTCTACTTTGCATATGAATGTGCAATTTCTTTCACTGCTGGGAGAGAGAAAAAAAAAAAAACAACAAACCAGTCCCACAGGTCATTTGCATTTCAATGGCCATCCTACAAATAGCAGCGTTAAAACAGGTTCTTGAAGAGAGACAGTTACCAAAAAAAAAAAAAAAAACTACTTGTGTATTTCTTAAATCAAATATTTAATTTATTATTAACTGTTATTAAACTCTATCTGAACTACTTATGATTGACTATGATATGGACTAAACAAATGCATAAAAAAAAAAACCTCATTAAATGATGATTTATTTTTGACAGTGGATGGCTGATTATTTCCTGAGTCAACTGAAAATCAGCCGTTCAAAAAAATATTTTTTTTTTTTACCTTCCCAAAATGGCCGCTGCTCCTCCCCCATCCATGAGGTTTACACAAAATGGGGGACAGACCTTTTGTCACAAAGAAAAATCATCATGCCAGCCCCTTTTAGTTATCACACTATGCAGAGCGATTAAAAATAATTTTAAACCTATTTAAACAGACAAACCATCCAATCTGCGTGTGCAGTTGGCACCAAATAGAAATAAAAACCAGATTTACAAAGACAATAGCTTAATGTTCCTACCTCTGGTTCCGGATTCCACCAGCATCCCTACAGACCAAAAGAATCAGACGCAGACTCTCATCTGATCAGCACTACTGCCTTCCCGCCCTTGCTGATCGATAAAGTCTGCGCCTTTTTCACCTGACTGCGGATATGAGATGGACCGGACTTGCCCCCACTTGATAAAGCTGAATATTTATCGTATATAAAACCCTTTATGAGGTCTAAGAACACTGTACGCTATTTACGTATGAAGTACCGTAAGGGTACGCTCGTTGCGTAACAATCGCTTAGCCGTAGTCGAGACGCTCAAGCGTCACGTTCGCTCACGGCCAAGAGATCACAGGCAGGCACGCTTTTGGCTGCTGACTAACGTAATGATTCGCTATAGCGTAGCGGACGCTCGGGACCACGAGGAGATCACCAGCGGCGCTGACGCTCACAATGTTAAACCTTTATATCTAAACCATAAACAATGTAATATGCTGTAAAACCTTAGTGTAGAGATAGGGTGTAGATGCAACCTAGTGTAACCTTATTAACTTAAAAGCTGTTTGAGCGTCACCGACGCTCTGAGAATACTAAACACTATAAGAAATACACAGATACCTGGGCTTAGGGTCCAACGCTTAATATATATATATTATGAATGATATACTTGCAAAAGAATTAATACAAATACAAATCATACACTACAATATAACATAGACTACCTAACCAGATAACTACACAGGAAATACAATACAATTACTATTTAAGGGAAAATAAGAGAGAAAGAGGAGAAGAGAGAGAGAGAGAGAGAGAGAGATTGGCCCACAATAACAAGAAGATCAATATAGTTGCGGAGAAAAACTTACGCACAAAGGAAACGATCGCATGCGCCTCTGGACATCCAGCTCCCGATTTTCAGCAATGATAACCGTTGAAGAGTGAGAGCTGGATGTGATCGGCTTGTCTATTTATGCCCCACACACAATACAATTCAATGGTCCCTACAATCTCATTGTTCATTGGACACAGGAATTCCTCCTCGCATTATAACAAAAGGTCATAGGTTGATTCATACAGGTGGGCTGTGACTATTTCCAACAGCTCAGGTGGGAGGGAAACTGGGTTTCCCGCCGCATGGATAAGTAAGTGCAAATAATAGTAAATGGACATAAACTTCTTATGTCCATAACTATTCGCACGAGCGATTAATCCGCTTCAAACCAACACCGGAATATTGCTAATTAAATACTCTTCCGATGGATACTAAACACCACTGTATTACTCCTGTCTGACCCTTCGTATCAAACAATGAGGGATCTCTTTGTCCAGGAACATGCTACATTAACTAAACTTTCAGAATCTATCAAAGGGACCATAATCTACAAAATACATTATATAGTTAAAATATGTTATGAACGAGTCGCCCGCTAGACGCACACAAACTCTACCGTAAATGCGCATACCGTGCGCCTGCGGGTGCCCGCAACAGCGAGTATGCGCACTCACGGGAGAGCGCACGCATGCGCAGCGGGGACACATATGGGGTGCAAATATGGCAGTGTGCGTCGTGATATTTTTCTGACTTTGACAAAGAGTAGTCACAGCCGATCGCAATTCAGTCGCTGTGCGTGTGCATTATGGCTCAGACACATGCACAGTGAACTGTTAATCGTTCAGGGACCACATCTGAATCAGGCGACAAATTGTAGGGCTGCTATATGCCAGCCTACAGATTAGGAGAACTGTTTAAACGTGCCACCAAATTGGAAGGTCTGCTTTATACTAGACACCAGATTGAGAGGACTTCAAGCTGGGTACACACTATAAAATTTTGCCCAACACTGCTAAAGACTAGGCTGACTCAGACCGACCAAAATGATTCGGGAAACAGCTGATATACACTACCCAATAATCGTTTAGTTCTAAACGATCCTTTCGATTGGAAATCTTCACACAGATGAACTTTCTGAATGATACCAAAACGACTGGACTGACATACTGTACTGTAATGTGTGCAGTTGGCAATATCTGGAGCGATCTGTCAGGTTTTAGACAATTATCGTCCCTATCCGACAGATATACCCATGTCGGGCCAACGTGTGCCCAGCTTTAGATTTGGGAATCTGGTATACACAAGACACCAGATTAGGAATGGATATTGAAAATCCACCACTGAATGATGGCGGAGCTTCCACCTTCGAAACTTTTGATGTGATGGTAAGGGTAAGTAGCCATCACATCAAAAGATTTTGATGAAAAAAAAAATTCTGATTAGAGAATTTGCAAAAAAAAAAACATGCTGGAGGCACAATAGTGGCTTCTAGCCATTCTCTATCCTAAACAGCTGAATTCATCTCTATTTTAACATCGGAAAACCATCACTTCCACACCATTCGATTGCATGTGCTATCGTAAAGCTGCCATAAGTGGTGAATTAACTTATTCTGTGAGCAAAATATTGATGGAGGCAAACCAACCATCAATGTCCATCCCTACACCAGATTGAGAGGTTTACTATAAACTGCCATCCAGATTTTTTTTATCCTCTTTTAACTAGCCACCCAATTAAGGAAAGTGCTATAAAATAAAGCTACATTAGGGGGACTGCTAGACACCAACCACCAGACTGAGAGGTTTGCTCTATTCTGGCAACCAGATTGATCGATCCACTGTCTGATAGCCACCAGAATTATACTAGTGTTATACAGTAAACAACAGATTGGAGGGGGTTACACTAGCCACCTGCTTGGACGACTGCTTCAGTAGCTGCCAGACGGATAGATTTGCAGTTATGATGCTGTAGGGTAGCTGCTGGTGTCCAAAGTAGAAATAGCTACTGTGGAGGACCCCCATCTAACAGCACAGCAGCAGTGAGGAAGAGGTATGCAGTGTGTGATGCAATTCCACCATACCAGCCATCCAATAACTTTACACCAATTACCAGGAGGAACTAATGGGCTGTACTGTACAATTGCTGTCTCACTAAGGTCTTAAGTATGAATATTAATTTGATAACTAACGTTTACAACTAACATGTACACAATGCCTATGTTTTTGCATATGGCCGATGACTTTCTTCTGCACATGTGCGAATATCCTCTGAAAACCTTACTGCACGTGAGCCAACTACTTATGTGATCGTGTCTTGTACTAATTCGCAAAGATATGAGATGACCACTGTGAAGGACTTGTAAATCTTAGAGTGGAGACTGGGAGGTAACCAAAAATAAATGCAACAGGGGGCTGTGTTATGGGCGAGTAAGTGGAGTGTCCTGGATGGGCGCCTGAGTTCTCTCTTGCAGTACCGATGCCGCAGAGGCTGTTTTTAGTGGAAGTTACACAGTTCAATCTGCATCACCCAAGACTGACTTTGTTCGATTGATGTTGTGTCAGTAGGGGAGTGAACGGACCAACTGGTGGATCTGCACAGTGCCGAGATGAGTGGGCGTTTCACCTTGTGCACAGTCAGCTCATGTCCAAAAAATGCGGGAAATGCTTAGACTAGAATTTGCATTATTTCACATTTTAACTGAGTACGGGATTGTAGTTGAGGCAGCATTAGCGTACATCTCTGAATCAGACCCACTGTTAGTTAATAAATTACTATCCATACTCAGAAAACAAGTGGAACAATAGAAAAATTCACATTATAAATTATTGATGATATAAAGATATAAATCAACATCATCAATGTTACGCCACCCAACCAAACTCTTTGACGAGTATTGGTGGATCTGACGCCCTGACATGCTTTGCCTGTAGTAGCAGGAGAATGAGTTAGTTTCAGGTTGCTCATGAATTTTACATACTGTTTTCTCTGAATGTGAGCCTTATAGTGCACCCTAAACCATGTATTGTGGGCATGCTCTGCAGTTAGCTCCCCCTTGTAAACCATAGCTCAAACAAACAACAACAACTGTCACCATGGCTTTCTGACTTGGGCTCCAAGCTACTGGAAGTCTTCCCATACTAAAACCTTCCCCTCTGCTTACGGACATGACGCCAAGCTGGAGGAGGTGAGTTATGCTGATCTGCAGTGGCCTAGAATGTTAATGGGCCTAATTCGGAGTTGTACACTACTGTGTTCATAGCTGCGAATTTGTGAAAATAGTCACAAAAGGCCCGCCAGTGGAATGCAGTGGTAGGGGACCATGTTTAGGGCTGTGGCCAGTTTCCATAGGGGGTGTGGAAAACATAGTTGCCGACTTCCTGGCTGCTCTTTCTGGGAGAGTGCAACCAGGATGGCACAGAAGAGGACCAGGACGGGCTAATGATGCATAACAGGAGGTGGGGCAAGGGTGGGGGTATGTAAATATAGCTGCATGGGGAGGGCAATTGCGATGACTTCATTGTAGCCACACCCCCTGCCCTATAATGCCGAGATTACTGACATATGGAAGAGGGTGTGGCTACAATGATGCAATTCAGCGAGAATCGCGTCTTCAGCTGTCCAGATCGCCCACTTCATTTGCAAAGGGGCTGCAAGAATCAGGAGACTTGCCTGTTTTTACGGGAGTCGGGAGGGCCACCTGATTTTCGGGAGCCTCCTGGCCATTCCGGGAGCGTAGGCAAGTATGGTGGAAAGCCACCACATTGGTTTGCCTAACCATGCGTGGGCTGGGCCGCTTGGTAAATATATATAGTAAATACTTCTGTACCAAATTAATAACAGTAATGTATTGTGGAAAAAAAAGTCCTGTGCAGTATCATGTGTATTATATGAATATATAATTCAAGGGCACAGTCTAGAACCTGATCCCTAGAGGAGGAGGGGCCCCACAGGCAGTGGAGCCTACCGGGGGTTTCCCCTGTAGCCCGGTGGGCCAATCCAGCCCTGACATGATTCAATGGCCATGATTCCAATATAAATCCTTTATCCCAGCCCAGTATGCACTCATTAACAGTCTCGTCTCCTCTCATAGCTGAAAATATATTGCCTTCTGATGGGTATTACTTTATTTTACACTAAATAAAAAAACATTTCAAATGCATGCATGACTAAGCTCAAAGCATAATATTTTTGTATGATCCATACAAAGATGAATAAAAGAGAAAAGTATAAAAGTTGACCTTACTGTATGTTACTATCAGAGAAACCATTGTGACAGAGCATTGCACTGACTGGCACAAGGACATCAGCAGCAGAGTTTTAACAACCAGCAGATGATTACTGAGATGGATCATGGCTGGGAAACAGGCACAGAAGTTGTGTAAACTGTTTAACGAAATCTCTGATTTATCAGTAGCCATCGTGATATTCTCAGTGCACCAGAGGGCAACAAATGAGCTGCAGAGACCGGGCTAAAAACACATGGTTATGTTCCAGGTACTGGAGTCAAAATTGGACAGGTTATTTGAACATGTGCTTTTCAGAAAAGTTTCCAATCTTCACTGTGGAAGGAACACTGCCTAACCCACAGTACCTGCATCACATGTTACATTTACAGACACTTACATCTTGGCAGATAAAGTACTGTACCAGCCAATCAGCTCCTAACTGCATACCCTCCAACATCATTAAAGCAGAAATCGATACAATTTCAAAAAAGGGGCGTAACCACTAGAGATGAGCGGGTTCGGTTCCTCGGAATCCGAACCCCCCCGAACTTCAGCCTTTTTACACGGGTCCGAGGCAGACTCGGATCTTCCCGCCTTGCTCGGTTAACCCGAGCGCGCCCGAACGTCATCATCCCGCTGTCGGATTCTCGCGAGGCTCGTATTCTATCGCGAGACTCGGATTCTATATAAGGAGCCGCGCGTTGCCGCCATTTTCACACGTGCATTGAGATTGATAGGGAGAGGACGTGGCTGGCGTCCTCTCCGTTTAGATAGAGAGTGAGACACTTGATTTACTAGTAATTTAATTTTAGTAATTTTGGGGAGCATTAGGACTGGAGTACTCAGAGAGTGCAGCGTTTTGCTGATAGTTATACTAGTGACCACCAGTTTTATTTATTATTTAAAATCCGTTCTCTGCCTGAAAAAAAACGATACACAGTCACATACCATATCTGTGCTCAGCCTCAGTGTGCTGCATGATAATATCATCTATGTATATCTGACTGTGCTGAGTGCTCACTGCTCACACAGCTTAATTGTGGGGGAGACTGGGGAGCAGTTATAGCAGGAGTACATAACAGTGCACACTTTTGCTGCCAGTGTGACTGACCAGTGACCACCAGTATATTGTCTGCCTGAAAAAGTTAAACACTCGTGTGGTGTGTTTTTTTTATTCTATAAACGCATTCTGCTGACAGACAGTGTCCAGCAGGTCCGTCATTCATTATATTATAATATATACCTGCAGTAGTGATATATATATATTTTTTATATCATTATCATCCAGTCTATACTAGCAGACACAGTACGGTAGTCCACGGCTGTAGCTACCTCTGTGTCGGCAGTGCTCGTCCATAATTGTATACCTACCTGTGGTGGTTTTTTTTTTCTATCTTCTTCATACTAGTAGTTTAGGAGTCTGCTGACAGTGTCCAGCAGGTCCGTCATTATATAATATATACCTGTCCTGCAGTAGTGATATATATATATATATTTTATATCATTATCATCCAGTCTATACTAGCAGACGCAGTACGGTAGTCCACGGCTGTAGCTACCTCTGTGTCGGCAGTGCTCGTCCATAATTGTATACCTACCTGTGGTGGGTTTTTTTTTTCTATCTTCTTCATACTAGTAGTTTAGGAGTCTGCTGACAGTGTCCAGCAGGTCCGTCATTATATAATATATACCTGTCCTGCAGTAGTGATATATATATATTTTTTATATCATTATCATCCAGTCTATACTAGCAGACGCAGTACGGTAGTCCACGGCTGTAGCTACCTCTGTGTCGGCAGTGCTTGTCCATAATTGTATACCTACCTGTGGTGGGTTTTTTTTTCTATCTTCTTCATACTAGTAGTTTAGGAGTCTGCTGACAGTGTCCAGCAGGTCCGTCATTATATAATATATACCTGTCCTGCAGTAGTGATATATATATATTTTTTATATCATCATCCAGTCTATACTAGCAGACGCAGTACGGTAGTCCACGGCTGTAGCTACCTCTGTGTCGGCAGTCGCTCGTCCATAATTGTATACCTACCTGTGGTGGGTTTTTTTTTCTATCTTCTTCATACTAGTAGTTTAGGAGTCTGCTGACAGTGTCCAGCAGGTCCGTCATTATATAATATATACCTGTCCTGCAGTAGTGATATATATATATTTTTTATATCATTATCATCCAGTCTATACTAGCAGACGCAGTACGGTAGTCCACGGCTGTAGCTACCTCTGTGTCGGCAGTGCTCGTCCATAATTGTATACCTACCTGTGGTGGTTTTTTTTTTCTATCTTCTTCATACTAGTAGCTTAGGAGTCTGCTGACAGTGTCCAGCAGGTCCGTCATTATATAATATATACCTGTCCTGCAGTAGTGATATATATATATATATATATATATATTTTATATCATTATCATCCAGTCTATACTAGCAGACGCAGTACGGTAGTCCACGGCTGTAGCTACCTCTGTGTCGGCAGTCGCTCGTCCATAATTGTATACCTACCTGTGGTGGTTTTTTTTTTCCTATCTTCTTCATACTAGTAGTTTAGGAGTCTGCTGACAGTGTCCAGCAGGTCCGTCATTATATAATATATACCTGTCCTGCAGTAGTGATATATATATATATATTTTTTATATCATTATCATCCAGTCTATACTAGCAGACGCAGTACGGTAGTCCACGGCTGTAGCTACCTCTGTGTCGGCAGTCGCTCGTCCATAATTGTATACCTACCTGTGGTGGGTTTTTTTTTTCTATCTTCTTCATACTAGTAGTTTAGGAGTCTGCTGACAGTGTCCAGCAGGTCCGTCATTATATAATATATACCTGTCCTGCAGTAGTGATATATATATATTTTTTATATCATTATCATCCAGTCTATACTAGCAGACGCAGTACAGTAGTCCTCTGCTGTAGCTACCTCTGTGTCGGCAGTCGCTCGTCCATAATTGTATACCTACCTGTGGTGGGTTTTTTTTTCTATCTTCTTCATACTAGTAGTTTAGGAGTCTGCTGACAGTGTCCAGCAGGTCCGTCATTATATAATATATACCTGTCCTGCAGTAGTGATATATATATATATTTTTTATATCATTATCATCCAGTCTATACTAGCAGACGCAGTACGGTAGTCCACGGCTGTAGCTACCTCTGTGTCGGCAGTCACTCGTCATCCATAAGTATACTAGTATCCATCCATCTCCATTGTTTACCTGAGGTGCCTTTTAGTTGTGCCTATTAAAATATGGAGAACAAAAATGTTGAGGTTCCAAAAATAGGGAAAGATCAAGATCGACTTCCACCTCGTGCTGAAGCTGCTGCCACTAGTCATGGCCGAGACGATGAAATGCCATCAACGTCGTCTGCCAAGGCCGATGCCCAATGTCATAGTACAGAGCATGTAAAATCCAAAACACCAAATATCAGTAAAAAAAGGACTCAAAAATCTAAAATAAAATCGTCGGAGGAGAAGCGTAAACTTGCCAATATGCCATTTACCACACGGAGTGGCAAGGAACGGCTGAGGCCCTGGCCTATGTTCATGGCTAGTGGTTCAGCTTCACATGAGGATGGAAGCACTCAGCCTCTCGCTAGAAAAATGAAAAGACTTAAGCTGGCAAAAGCACAGCAAAGAACTGTGCGTTCTTCGAAATCACAAATCCACAAGGAGAGTCCAATTGTGTCGGTTGCGATGCCTGACCTTCCCAACACTGGACATGAAGAGCATGCGCCTTCCACCATTTGCACGCCCCCTGCAAGTGCTGGAAGGAGCACCCGCAGTCCAGTTCCTGATAGTCAGATTGAAGATGTCAGTGTTGAAGTACACCAGGATGAGGAGGATATGGGTGTTGCTGGCGCTGGGGAGGAAATTGACAAGGAGGATTCTGATGGTGAGGTGGTTTGTTTAAGTCAGGCACCCGGGGAGACACCTGTTGTCCGTGGGAGGAATATGGCCATTGACATGCCTGGTGAAAATACCAAAAAAATCAGCTCTTCGGTGTGGAAGTATTTCAACAGAAATGCGGACAACATTTGTCAAGCCGTGTGTTGCCTTTGTCAAGCTGTAATAAGTAGGGGTAAGGACGTTAACCACCTCGGAACATCCTCCCTTATACGTCACCTGCAGCGCATTCATCATAAGTCAGTGACAAGTTCAAAAACTTTGGGCGACAGCGGAAGCAATCCACTGACCAGTAAATCCCTTCCTCTTGTAACCAAGCTCACGCAAACCACTCCACCCACTCCCTCAGTGTCAATTTCCTCCTTCCCCAGGAATGCCAATAGTCCTGCAGGCCATGTCACTGGCAATTCTGACGAGTCCTCTCCTGCCTGGGATTCCTCCGATGCATCCTTGCGTGTAACGCCTACTGCTGCTGGCACTGCTGTTGTTGCTGCTGGGAGTCGATGGTCATCCCAGAGGGGAAGTCGTAAGACGACTTTTACTACTTCCAC
The DNA here is from genome assembly GCF_028390025.1 of Pseudophryne corroboree. Classification (NCBI taxonomy): domain Eukaryota; kingdom Metazoa; phylum Chordata; class Amphibia; order Anura; family Myobatrachidae; genus Pseudophryne; species Pseudophryne corroboree. The sequence continues at coordinate 86,222,888 of NC_086452.1, forward strand.
CAAGCAATTGACTGTCCAACAGTCCTTTGCGAGGAAGATGAAATATCACAGCAGTCATCCTGCTGCAAAGCGGATAACTGAGGCCTTGGCATCCTGGGCGGTGAGAAACGTGGTTCCGGTATCCATCATTACTGCAGAGCCAACTATAGACTTGATTGAGGTACTGTGTCCCCGGTACCAAATACCATCTAGGTTCCATTTCTCTAGGCAGGCGATACCGAAAATGTACACAGACCTCAGAAAAAGACTCACCAGTGTCCTAAAAAATGCAGTTGTACCCAATGTCCACTTAACCACGGACATGTGGACAAGTGGAGCAGGGCAGACTCAGGACTATATGACTGTGACAGCCCACTGGGTAGATGTATTGACTCCCGCCGCAAGAACAGCAGCGGCGGCACCAGTAGCAGCATCTCGCAAACGCCAACTCTTTCCTAGGCAGGCTACGCTTTGTATCACCGCTTTCCAGAATACGCACACAGCTAAAAACCTCTTACGGCAACTGAGGAAGATCATCGCAGAATGGCTTACCCCAATTGGACTCTCCTGTGGATTTGTGGCATCGGACAACGCCAGCAATATTGTGTGTGCATTAAATATGGGCAAATTCCAGCACGTCCCATGTTTTGCACATACCTTGAATTTGGTGGTGCAGAATTATTTAAAAAACGAGAGGGGCGTGCAAGAGATGCTGTCGGTGGCCAGAAGAATTGCGGGAGACTTTCAGCGTACAGGCACCACGTACAGAAGACTGGAGCAACACCAAAAACGCCTGAACCTGCCCTGCCATCATCTGAAGCAAGAAGTGGTAACGAGGTGGAATTCAACCCTCTATATGCTTCAGAGGTTGGAGGAGCAGCAAAAGGCCATTCAAGCCTATACAACTGACCACGATATAGGAGGTGGAATGCACCTGTCTCAAGCGCAGTGGAGAATGATTTCAACGTTGTGCAAGGTTCTGCAACCTTTTGAACTTGCCACACGTGAAGTCAGTTCAGACACTGCCAGCCTGAGTCAGGTCATTCCCCTCATCAGGCTTTTGCAGAAGAAGCTGGAGACATTGAAGGAGGAGCTAACACTGAGCGATTCCGCTAGGCATGTGGGACTTGTGGATGGAGCCCTTAATTCGCTTAACAAGGATTCACGGGTGGTCAATCTGTTGAAATCAGAGCACTACATTTTGGCCACCGTGCTCGATCCTAGATTTAAAACCTACCTTGGATCTCTCTTTCCGGCAGACACAAGTCTGCAGGGGTTCAAATAACTGCTGGTGAGAAAATTGTCAAGTCAAGCGGAACGCGACCTGTCAACATCTCCTCCTTCACATTCTCCCGCAACTGGGGGTGCGAGGAAAAGGCTCAGAATTCCGAGCCCACCCGCTGGCGGTGATGCAGGGCAGTCTGGAGCGACTGCTGATGCTGACATCTGGTCCAGACTGAAGGACCTGACAACGATTACGGACATGTCGTCTACTGTCACTGCATATGATTCTCTCACCATTGAAAGAATGGTGGAGGATTATATGAGTGACCGCATCCAAGTAGGCACGTCAGACAGTCCGTACGTATACTGGCAGGAAAAAGAGGCAATTTGGAGGCCCTTGCACAAACTGGCTTTATTCTACCTAAGTTGCCCTCCCACAAGTGTGTACTCCGAAAGAGTGTTTAGTGCCGCCGCTCACCTTGTCAGCAATCGGCGTACGAGGTTACTTCCAGAAAATGTGGAGAAGATGATGTTCATTAAAATGAATTATAATCAATTCCTCCATGGAGACATTCACCAGCAGCAATTGCCTCCACAAAGTACACAGGGAGCTGTGATGGTGGATTCCAGTGGGGACGAATTGATAATCTGTGAGGAGGGGGATGTACATGGTGATGAATCGGAGGATGATGATGAGGTGGACATCTTGCCTCTGTAGAGCCAGTTTGTGCAAGGAGAGATTAATTGCTTCTTTTTTGGTGGGGGTCCAAACCAACTCGTCATTTCAGTCACAGTCGTGTGGCAGACCCTGTCACTGAAATGATGGGTTGGTTAAAGTGTGCATGTCCTGTTTATACAACATAAGGGTGGATGGGAGGGCCCAAGGACAATTCCATCTTGCACCTCTTTTTTCTTTCATTTTTCTTTGCGTCATGTGCTGTTTGGGGAGTGTTTTTTGGAATGGCCAGCCTGCTTGACACTGCAGTGCCACTCCTAGATGGGCCAGGTGTTTGTGTCGGCCACTAGGGTCGCTTAGCTTACTCACACAGCTACCTCATTGCGCCTCTTTTTTTTCTTCTTTGCGTCATGTGCTGTTTGGGGAGTATTTTTTGGAAGGGCCATCCTGCCTGACACTGCAGTGCCACTCCTAGATGGGCCAGGTGTTTGTGTCGGCCACTTGGGTCGCTGAGCTTAGTCACACAGCTACCTCATTGCGCCTCTTTTTTCTTTGCGTCATGTGCTGTTTGGGGAGTGTTTTTTGGAAGGGCCATCCTGCGTGACACTGCAGTGCCACTCCTAGGTGGGCCAGGTGTTTGTGTCGGCCACTAGGGTCGCTTAGCTTACTCACACAGCTACCTCATTGCGCCTCTTTTTTTTCTTCTTTGCGTCATGTGCTGTTTGGGGAGTATTTTTTGGAAGGGCCATCCTGCCTGACATTGCAGTGCCACTCCTAGATGGGCCAGGTGTTAGTGTCGGCCACTTGGGTCGCTGAGCTTAGTCACACAGCTACCTCATTGCGCCTCTTTTTTTCTTTGCGTCATGTGCTGTTTGGGGAGTGTTTTTTGGAAGGGCCATCCTGCGTGACACTGCAGTGCCACTCCTAGATGGGCCAGGTGTTTGTGTCGGCCACTTGGGTCGCTGAGCTTAGTCATCCAGCGACCTCGGTGCAAATTTTAGGACTAAAAATAATATTGTGAGGTGTGAGGTGTTCAGAATAGACTTAAAAATGAGTGGAAATTATGGTTATTGAGGTTAATAATACTTTGGGATCAAAATGACCCCCAAATTCTATGATTTAAGCTGTTTTTTAGGGTTTTTGGAAAAAAAAACAGCCGAATCCAAAACACACCCGAATCCGACAAAAAAAATTCGGTGAGGTTTTGCCAAAACGCGTTCGAACCCAAAACACGGCCGCGGAACCGAACCCAAAACCAAAACACAAAACCCGAAAAATTTCCGGTGCACATCTCTAGTAACCACTGGTAACCACACATCACTGCCATAGGAGTCAATAGGACAAGAGAGACGCTGAAAAACGGCACACGGGCCTTTTTGGCCGGTATAGACCATAAAAAAATGGTACTGTACTGGCCAAAAGGTACAGTTGGAGGGTATGTAACTTCCATGTTAAATGCTGTGTTTAACATCAGCTAGGAGCTGATTGGTTGGTACAGCCTCTCTCTCTCCAAGCATTATTGCATATGTCCTCTTGACTTGAAAAATCATGTAATTATCCATAAATATGTAAAAAGTACTGTAGTAAAGGAAGCCGGCATATACAGGGTCACCTCGGTCCTCCCTTCTCCGCCCCTCGCTCTATCTTTTCTTGCCACTTGTCTTCTGTCTGCTGACTGGTCCTTTCAGCTACTCGTAACTGACAGTGATGCAATGTTATGACATCACGTGCACTACAAAGAAGAGAATGCCTGCAGCTGGGAACAGTAAGCTGTGCGTATCCTCAAGGTGCATACACCCTTGCTGAGAAAATGAACGACGGCGCTCAATTTCACCCTTTCTGAGCGATGTCATTCACTTTCTCGGCAGGTGTGTATGCTGGCAACGACGAGCGATGCACGGCTCTGCGGGACTAATGACCGTCGCTGTCGGCCGTGCATGCAGCTCAATTTGGACTGTCATCCAAGAGCTTCCTGCATGGCCCGGCTGCGGCATGACGTCACTGAGTGATATGGGCATCATATCGCTCAGTGTGTATCCACTACCGCCGACCGCCCAGAACGGGGAAACACTAGGCAATCGCCTAGTGTGTACCCACCTATAGGGGCAACTGTGGCATCTTTAAGGTGCCTCTCCTAATATCCTACAAGCTAGGCACAGGTGCTGCCAGGGAACAGTCATGCTGCACCATGGCCTTGCATTCTGAGTATGGTTCTGTAAAGGCTTTACAGTCACTGGATGGGTATGTATTATGAACAATGGAAGTTGTTCAATGTAACCAATCAGTGCTGAAACTGAATAGGGAGAATAATATCCAGCTGAAGGAGAATTAACAGAATAGCAACGGAGCTCATGTAGACCACCCTTTTCTGAGGCACCCCTTTTGATATATGTGAGACCTCCTTAACCTAACGGTCTGCATTGTTTCGTTTCCTGACAATCCCTTACTCACATTACTGATTTTAAATCCCCAGACCACTCAAGCCACTCCCCAATCTGCCTATGCCGCACCCATATCACATGACGCCACCATATTTTCCTCTAGGCCACACCATCCAAATGTAAAGGGGGGTACACACGGAGAGAGCCGTGATTAAATTCTAAGCAATCTGACTAGACGTATCTCTCCGTGTGTATGCCCCACAGACCGCGCATCGCTATCGCCGGTGCTAGATTGGCTTGAATTGAGTGCCCCCACCTCATCCCCCACCTCGCTCAGCATACATCGCGCTGTGTGCTGAGCGGGCGAGAGATGTGTGCTGAGCGGTCACAGATAGATTGCTCAGCACACATCTCTCCTCTTGTGTATGGGGCTTTAGGCTTTCCTATGATTGTCAAATCTGTTAAACGGTAACCCCACTTAAGGGGGGTACACACGGAGCGATGGTCAGCTAATTTCTAAGCAATCTGACTAGATTTCTTAGAAATTAGCTGAACACCGCTCTTTGTGTAGGGGTGCCGGCGACAGCGATGCGCGACCCTGCGCGTCGTTATCGCCGGTGCTAGATTGAGCCTGCATGCGGGCACAATGTAGCAGGTCGCTCATTTCACCGCTGGGTGAAATGAGCGGCCCCCGGTGTCTGTCCCCCCCTCACTCAGAACATTGCGCTGTGCTGAGCGGGGGGAGAGATGTGTGCTGAGCGGCCTGTGCTAGACCGCTCAGTACACATTTCTGGTGGAAATCTCCTAGTCAATACGGCCCTTTAGGCTTGTGTTGTCAATCACTCATTACATAATGTAATCTGGAAGTTTCAGCTCCTTAAACAATAGAGAGTTTTTCAATGGCTTAACTGTTAATGAATTTATAATTATAGGTATTGTGTGGGTCTTCCAGTCCCTTATAAAGATACAACTATTAACGTTTGCTTAGATCTGTATGTTTGAATTGCATCCGAGCACCTGAATAAATTGTTTCTCTGTGAGCTTCCATCCTTCACTAGTGTCTGGAGTTTAACCAGAGATCTCCCATTAGAGAAGAAAGGGATGTCCAGGGCAGTAGGATGGATGCGCACTCTCTTGTACTTGGAACAATTACACTCTATTTATTACCCACTAGTTTGGAAATAAAACAAGCAGGAAACATGAACATGAAGCTTTCCCAAATGAAAAAATACTTTGTATTTATTTTTTGCATGCTAATGGATTGATGCATTATGGGAAACAATTTGAACCACCACCTTCCCCCTTCCTTATCTATACAATACGGTAGGCATGTTACGGCACTCGTACCAGTAATGTAATACACAGAGAAAAGGTTATTTTCTTACAGAAGTTTAATAGTAAAACACAAAGAGGCTGGTGTAAATTTGGAAGCAAATTGGCATACAGATGTGTCATCATTACACACCTAGCCTCAATACGCCACATGACGCAAGGTGCCCAGCGCATCTGAGCCACCTCTAGAAGTGTAGCATACCATCTGCTCACTGGTAAGTGTACATGCCCTTTAAATTTACATACTGTAGCTCTGCCTCTTCCGTGCTTGCATGCACAAAGTACTTGAGCATGTACAGAGCTAAATAACCCAATCGTGTGCAGTCTACTTATGTTAAAACAAAGCAGGTGCCGTAAGCTATACCCAAGGAGAAATGACTGGTCCGGCCAATTTACACTGTTTAGAAAGAGCCTGTATGTTACTTAGGAGACTTTCAAGGTCTGTCTTTCCATTTGCTTTATAGTGATAAAAGAGAACCACCACCCTACTAATTAAATTATCTACCCTCAAAAGCTAGGAATATGCAATGTTCTCCATGTGTGACAAACTGTTGGGTTGGTGCAAGGAGTTAATAGAGAGGTAGTTGTGATTACTTAAACAGGTAGTTGGCTCAATTGAAGTTCACTGTTACCACGGTTGTGGTATTTCAGATACATTGCAGTCTCGTGAAATAGGCAGAATAATAATTTTGCATGCAATAGTGCTATCAGACGGGATATGATAAGTGCTGAAAGTAGAAATGTGATAGACTTCTGTAATTAGGAACCAGTCCAGATATCTCAAAGATGTGGTGGCCATGATTGATACAAGCGCAGAGTACTGGATGGTAGATTAAGTATCCATCAGAGTATCAAGTGTGTAAACGGGACGCAGCTAATTTCCCAAACGACAGGATCCCAGCTGTGAAAATACCGACGCCGGAATCCCAACAGCGGCGAAAATGGCGGCGGTCGAAATCCCTCCCACCGCCTGGTATTCCCGCTCATGTGGTAGTCCACGCCACCACCCGAAGGGGGAATATAATAGTGCGGTGAGCTAAGCTCGCCATTGTGCCGGAAGCACTGCGAGCCTGCGAGCGAACTTTCTGTGCTCACGGCCGGGATTCCGACTGTCTGGATTTCATACGGAATCTGTGCCAACTGCATTCCCTTACTATCACTAACATAGCTTATCCCAGCACCACTACCACAGCAACACAAACCATTGCCAAACAAAGATAATATTAGGGATCGATCCTATTAACCACAAGTCCCCTCGTGAAGTAAGTGCGGCTATATTCTGAACTTGCAATAACCTCAGGATAGAAATACACTGGGGATAAACTCCTGGTGTCCCCCAGCACACCGTGCTGTACCTGTACCAAGACATGAAAGACTATATATCTATATACATATAATAGAAATCCAGAGGTCTTCGTTACATACAGTTTGCAAACGTATGATAAGCCACCAGGCCCCAACAAGGCTCCTCTTATGCTGGTGGTCCCTAACTCTAGGTCTGGGCCTGGGGTGTAGAACCCCACAAACCAGCAAAGGCCAGCTAACCCCAGGGCAGCACAACGCGAGAAGGTAAAGTGTTAGTATGTGTTAATAAAGGAAAACAAAACTATATACAAAAATTAATATACTTGTGAAAGTGTAATTAAAAGACCAGAAGGATTAATAAATGTGTTAATGGGGCGCTAAAGATCTTACAGTGTGCTACCCCAAAGCAGCCCAGCCCCACCAATCCAGGGGGAACCGCACCCCAGACCCGCCCCAGGTACTACTAATAATAATAATAACAACCCTTCCGGGTAATATAACATAATGCCACATGATAATGGCATCTGAGCAAATGTATCCGAACTGAGAGCTAACTCACCTGAAGATACCCCCGGAATCTCCAAATGGCACTACAGAGACCAGCATACCCTCCAAACACTGGTCCCATCCATGCCCCTCATACTAACAGAACAAAATGTAAGTTGCTCAAATCAATTAGGAAATACATTTTAGGTGCATGAAAGGGAGGGGGTAGTCTGAGCTAGAAATACATTGGGGATAAACCCCTGGTGTCCCCCAGCACACCGAGCTGTACCTGTACCAAGACATGTAAGACTATATATATATATATATATATATATATATATATATACACATATAATAGAAATCCCAGGATCACTGATCTTTATTTGCAGCCCTATATGGGTGAATACAAAAATATGTAAATCCGGTGCGAGATCAGGCAGTAGGAGGGGCAGGTTGAGGTGCAGTTACCAGCAGCGAAACCCCTTGGCAAATCTCCCCCATTGCAACTAACGATCAGCCCATTAATGTCATAAAAGCAAATGTGTAAATGCTAATACAACCTAATAATGTACAAAATATATTTAATGTAGAGAAACTCTAAATGTAATTTTTATTTGACTTTTTAATTATGCAAATGTGTTTCTGTTCTATTACTAATAACATGCATAAATATAATGTAATAAAAAGTATAAAAATGAAGATGGCTCTTTTAATGTACCTACTGTACGTATTGAGGACCAGAGAGCCAATAAAAAACATCTCCGTCCCCACCACCATAATTCGCACACAGTCGTCTAGGTTAATCCTTATTTGTTGTTCAAAGACACCAAGGTCGTTTTATGCTGGGATAAAGTTGCTGCAGGGGGGAAACTATATTCAGTAAATGTTACTGTGGCCTCTTAGCGAGTTATTAAGTTATTATGTAATATAAACCAACAATTTCCTACCAGATGTTTTTCTCTAACCAAAACTAGGTAATTATTATGGCAACAACGTGGTCATTCGGACCAATGGTTTAATGGGTTCCTTTGGTTTTATACTGTAGGTGGTAATCCCTGGCCAATTAGCACCTCTATTCAAACACTAGAACAACATAAACTATATTCTTATCATGTGGATAAACTGCATTTTTGTGTTTTACAGGAAACATTCTGTTTGCTGAATGAGATTTATGAGTAACTGCGTTACAAGTCTGCTTTATAACAGAGCCTCTTTATCAGGGAAAAGCAATTTCCTTTGTGAGACAGCTGCAAGGTTAAGAGTAAATAAAATGCATTGAACCAAATAAACCATTAGTTGGTGGTAATTACAGAGCATTAACACCCTAATCTTAAACTGAAAACCATAATTATCCTGGGAAAAGTGAAAGAGAGTACTTATTTTTTGCTTTGTCTGGAGGAGACCAGCAGAAATATAGTAAATCTACACATATTAAATCTGGCATCCAATGGTTTTTTAAAGGATCCCTATGACTTTGTAAACAATATAGGTTTTATTAAGTATAAAAGTTAGGCACGGGTCTGTAGATGATTTTCTTCTTAAGCAGTGTAATGACTCTTGTAGGCTGCAGGTGTCCTGGTTACCAGTCGGTGCCATTGCTTTTATAATGAGATTCCAGTGATCGAAGCACTGAGAGAGGTGGTAAGGGACCTCTTGGAGGCCAGGATGAGATACAGTATGACAACTTTCACCGCCCTTAGTATAAGGCCTCCTGAGATGAGGGTTCTTTTGGCTGTGGAACCCTGGTTGGACAACTCACTGAAGAAACAAATCCCCAAAAATCCCCCCAAAACTTTTTTGACATTGGATGACTTGGGGGCAGATATTTCAAGCTTTGGAGAGAGATACACTAGAGTACTGCACTTGGCCTAAACAACCAATAGCTTCTGTCACTTCATAGCCTGTGCTAGATAAATGACAGAGGCTGATCGCTTGGGGCAACTGCGACGCTTTTTCTATCTCTCCATTGCTTGATACTCTTTACTGTTTTGTCTCTGGGCGTCCTCCAGACCAATTACTTAAAATATAGGGATGGTTCAACCCTTTAAATGTCTACAAAATATTAACAATGTTATGTTGCTATGTTCTGTAGGGATGGATGTAGCATCCCGGTGGTGGGGCTGGCCGGCGGTCACATGGCTGATGGCGGAATCCCAACACTACTCAGGAGTCCAGTGCCGGAAAACACCGCAAGCTAACATTCCGGGATGGGGAAGAGTAATAAATACTTACCCCCTCCAATGTCAGGATCTTCAGTGTCAGGATTCCACTGTCAGTCATGTGACCGCCATCATCCCAGCCGCCAGGATGTCATACCAAATCTGTTCTTTAAATTCTGTTTATGAAAGAAAGAACTAAATGTAATTCGAGAGGCGCTAATTTTCAGTATAATGTAATTCTGTAAGCTGTCTATCCATTGAAGCATTTTACCATTTGTACTAATATATTATTTTACGCTAGTAATCACTTAAACTGCAAATAAAAGCACAGAGACCTGCATTTGGTGAGAATTTATATAGCATAAATTGGAGAAAAGAGAACTGAGATTAAAGGGTGGTGACAACAGTATTTGATGCCGAATTTTAATGATGTTAATGTTTTAGCGGCAGGGCCATCCTAGTTTCTCACACAAGGTTCTGATTGGGAGAAGTCCAGCCATGATTCAGATGAGAAAGAAGAACCTGTTCTAGAAACTGTAAGAACAATATCTGGTCCAAAACCAAACATAAATTAGTCTTCTTCTCATGTGTATTTTATAATGTAAACTGTATGTGATGGTTACATCCGACTATGCTTTACAGTCCCATGCTTTCCAAAAATCACACACACTCAACTACCTTTCTTCTGTTTTAATCTTGAGCCTTTTATAAACCCATCAATAATGTTCCTCTGTTGTTTCTCCCCAATGGTTTAGAGAACATCTCCTCTTACTGAGCAGAACTCAGTTGTTTTCTTTGCTAGAGATGGCACCATGAGAAGGCAAGTGGAGCCATACAGTCAGTGGTGTACATTACATACAATGTAAAGTATGCGGAGAAAGGGCTTATTGTAATCCAAATCCTGCAGTTCATTGAATAGCTGAAATATGTTTGGATTAGCATAAAGCAGAGGTACGGTTACCAGATGGCTGCAGGTCATTTGGGAAACACTATGCTAATGGATTTATAAGTCCAGTACACTAGAAATTCTTAGAGCTGCCCACAAGTATTGGATCTAAATTGAAAATTGTCTGAATTATGAAACATGAGTTACGCTGTCATGAGAGCCATGTGCCTGTATCCAAGCCATACAGTTGCTCATATATATAATGTATATATGTGTGTATATATATATATATATATATATATATATATATATTTATTTATTTATATCTCCTATATAATAGCCCAGATCTGTGACTTTGTGCCTGTGTGTATATTGCTGGGCATGGCTAGGAGCTCTCATTGGGTTAGTGGCAGGTCTATCACACCCAGTACACAGCTGATCGGGTGAGAAACGCCCTCCCACACAGGTTACATCCAATGGAAGGCTCTGCCCTTTGCCTGCTGTGTTTTCACAGAGCAGTATTAGCAATGGGACTGATGGAGCTGCAGCTCCAGCCCCACATCCCAAAATAGACCCACTGCATCTGCAGCAACATACCCTCCAACAATTTACATATAAAAATTGATACAAATTTGAAAAGGGGGCGTGGCCATGGGGGTACAGCCACGTGGCCACACCCCTTTTCCTATACTTTCAATGGAAGCGTGGAAAGTAAAAAATCGGTACAGACCATAAGAAAAGGTCCTGTACCTGCCAAAAAGGTGAAGCTGGAGGGTATGCCACTGCATCTGCAACAAGTCTCTGCGCTGTAGATAGGGGAAAAAAACATCCTTTTACTGCAGCATCCTATGTCCTGCTGCCAGTCCGCCTGCACCCTCCGGTATCAACAATCCCCACTCCCTAGCCGCAGTGCAGGTGGAACAAAAGCTGCTGCGGCCATCGGTATAGATGTGTATGAAAGCGGTGCAGCGGAAGGCTTTCATAGCCCTCCCTGCGCCGCATACTCTCTGAGCCCCGGAGCCTGCTCTGCGTGTGATGTCACAGAAGTGCCTCCCCACCCCAGCCGCACCCAGATCCCCAGAGGCCCTGACTCCGCAACACAGCACCTGGGCTGCCGGCCTGGAAGCCCCGAGATGGCTAATGTAATGGACAGAGTGGGTGATATCGTGGAGGGTAATGTATGGACGCTGAATCAATGTAAAAGGTGACAGTGCTGTATAGTGCAGTGGGTGTGCAGTCTGGGCCGGTGCTAGGGTGTTCGGTGCCTCCCTGCAAACTATAAATTTGCAGCCTCGCATACTTTACAAAGGCAAAGCTCACATAATACCCCCTGTAGTAGAGAACTTACACATGTAACGCCCCCTGTACCAGAGACGCTTACACATGTAATGCCCCCTGTACCAGTGACCATACACAAGTAATACCCCCTGTAGCAGTGACGCTTACACACGTAACGCCCCCTGTACCAGTGACGCTTACCCACATAACGCCCCCTGTACCAGTGACGCTTACACACGTAACGCCCCTGTAGCAGTGACGCTTACACACGTAACGCCTCCTGTAGCAGTGACGCTTACACATATAACGTCCTCTGTACCAGTGCCGCTTAGACACATAATGCCCCTGTACCTGTGCCGCTTAGACACGTAACGCTCCTCCTGTACCAGTGATGCTTACACACGTAACGCCCCCTGTACCAGTGATGCTTACACACGTAACCTCCCCTGTACCAGTGACGCTTACACACGTAACGCCCCCTGTACCAGTGACGCAAACACAAGTAACACCCCCCTGTACCAGTGATGCTTACACACGTATTGCCCCCTGTAGCAGTGACACTTACACACGTAACGCCCCCCGTAGCAGTGACGCTTACACACATAACGCCCCCGTAGCAGTGCCGCTTAGACACGTAATGCCCTCTGTACCAGTGACGCTTAGACACGTAATGCCCCCTGTAGCAGTCCTGCTTACACACGTAACGCCCCCTCTACCAGTGCCGCTTACACACGTAACACCCCCTGTACCAGTGCCGCTTACACAAGTAACGTCCCCTGTAGCAATGCCGCTTACACACGTAACGCCCCCTGTACCAGTGCCGCTTACACACGTAATGCCCCCTGTACCAGTGACGCAAACACAAGTAACACCCCCCTGTACCAGTGATGCTTACACACGTATTGCCCCCTGTAGCAGTGACACTTACACACGTAACGCCCCCCGTAGCAGTGACGCTTACACACATAACGCCCCCGTAGCAGTGCCGCTTAGACACGTAATGCCCTCTGTACCAGTGACGCTTAGACACGTAATGCCCCCTGTAGCAGTCCTGCTTACACACGTAACGCCCCCTCTACCAGTGGCGCTTACACACGTAACACCCCCTGTACCAGTGCCGCTTACACAAGTAACGTCCCCTGTAGCAATGCCGCTTACACACGTAACGCCCCCTGTACCGGTGCCGCTTACACACGTAACGCCCCCTGTACCAGTGACGCAAACACAAGTAACACCCCCCTGTACCAGTGATGCTTACACACGTATTGCCCCCTGTAGCAGTGACACTTACACACGTAACGCCACCCGTAGCAGTGACGCTTACACACATAACGCCCCCGTAGCAGTGCCGCTTAGACACGTAATGCCCTCTGTACCAGTGACGCTTAGACACGTAATGCCCCCTGTAGCAGTCCTGCTTACACACGTAACGCCCCCTCTACCAGTGCCGCTTACACACGTAACACCCCCTGTACCAGTGCCGCTTACACAAGTAACGTCCCCTGTAGCAATGCCGCTTACACACGTAACGCCCCCTGTACCAGTGCCTCTTACACACGTAATGCCCCCTGTACCAGTGCCGCTTACCCAAGTAACTCCCCCTGTACCAGTGCCGCTTACACATATTATGCCGCAGTCACACATACACACACATACACACACAACAGACATATATATATATATACAAACACACACCCATACATACTGTACATACACAGTCACACATACTGTATATACAGTATACACAGACACTGTATATATACACACACACACACACACACACACACACACACACACACACACACTCACTCTCTTTCCAGACACTTACCTAATGAAGTCTGGCTGGCCGAAGCTGTAGCAGCTCATCCTCCTGCTGCAGCATGGACCCGTTTAGCGCCGCCCCTTATTCCCATCTAGCTCCGCCCCCTTTGGCTCCTGGCTGGCCACTGAATGTCACACAGGGGAGCGAGAGGAGAGAGGAGGCTTTGTGCTGCCGGCGCCGAGGGGGAGAGGAGGTTTTGTGCTGCCGGCGCTTCTGCATGTGTGACAGCAGCCGGCAGCAGCAGCAGGGATAGCAGCAGCAGCTCAGCACAGGGATGCAGAGCAGGGAGAATGTCTCTCCTTCCTGCCGCCTCCCTGCACTGCATCCCTTTGCTGAGCGGCTAGCGCCGGGCCTGTGTGCAGTGTCACTGACACTGCACAGCACTCTCACCTTTTACATTGATTCAGCCAGTCACTCAGTTCTGCCAGCCAGTCACTATTGTTAGCACCAGTGTCCCAACGCGCCGCATTACAGGGAAGTAGACGCACTAAATAAACTACAGCTCCCAGCAACCCTTAGTGCCGAAGCATTCCGGCCCTTAGGGCTGCTGGGAGCTGTAGTTTATTGAGTGAATCTTCTTCCCTGTAATGCGGCGCGCTGGGACACTGGCGGTAACAATAGTGCTTGGCTGCTGTGCGAGTCTCCGGGAGAGCCACTGCCAAAGGGAGGACAGCAGCTTAGCTGCTGACAGGAGAAGAAGCAGGATAAGCATTACCTGCCCCTCCCCCACTCACAGTACCTTCGGGCCCCATCCACGGCACCCCCACACACCCCCTCCAGCACCCGCGGCAGCTACGAACCCCCTCCCCCACCTGCAGCAACCCCGCCCCTCCCGCCGCACCACCGCATTCGTCCCTCCCCCACTCGGGGCACCCCCGCAACTGCTCCTCCCCCACCCACGGTGGCTCCGGACCCCCACCTGCGGCAACACCACACCAGACCCTCCCACACCTGCGGCACCACCGCAACCGCCCCTCCTGCGGCACCCCCAGATCCCATCTGCGTCTTCCCTGCACCCGCCACTCCCTCAACCAAAGCACCTACTAGGTGATTCATCAGGCCCTGCGTGCGCTGTTCATGCCATTACAAGGGGCTTCGACCCCTTAACCATTGCACGCCCTTTGTCCGTGCAATATTTAACCACTCACACAATTATGATTGAAGGTAATACTCCATATAATAAAAATATTGCATGCCACAAGGGTGTGCAAGGGTTAAGGGGGCGTAGCCCATGCCACAAGGGTGTGCAAGGGTTAAGGGGGCGTAGCCCCTTACTACGGTGTGAGGAGTGCTGGTAGGGCGCGATGAATCACCTAATATATATATATATATATATATATATAGATAGATATATATATATATATATAGATCTATATATATATATATATATATATAGATATACACATACACATATATATGGAATACATAAGAAATCCCGGCGGTTGGGACGCTGGTGGTCACATGACCGACGGCAGCATCTTGACACTGAAGATCCCAACATCGGAGGGGGTATGTATTTGTACCCCCCTGTCCGCTACCCTAATGCTTGGAAGGTTGGTGGCTATGGTTAACCCTCCGGGGGTGCCACTAGTGCTAACTGCCCCTTCCCCCTCTAGTACCTAACCCTAATGACCCCTTGCATAAATCTGACCTGACTGCTTGCAACTGGGGAGGGAAAGGGCATCCTATCGTAGGCTGAGTTCAGCGAGGGCGTGTTCACACAAAGATGCATATATGCCTGTCCATGCCAAGTCAATTTGTGGGTGTCTTAGAGCTGGTGCAATCTGAAGCTGCTAATGTTTGATCATAGGTGTGCGCAGGGGGGGTGCCTGGTGCGCACAGGCACCCCCTAATGTCCAGCAATCCGATCTCACATGCCTGATGCAGCGATCGCCGAGCAGGCTGATTACTGTCCCCTCTACGCTGCACCCTGTCAGGACTGCATTACTGACTGGATGCCTGGGTTAATCAAGGGTGCCACTGCCACCGGCTTTCATACTCCCGCCTCCACCTAAATGTACAAAAACAGCATGATGTGACGTGATGACTAGAGATGAGCGGATTCGGTTTTACTCGGTTCTCAAAACCGAATCTTTTCGGTTTTGAGAACCGAGTAAAACCGAGTAAAACCGAATCCGCTCATCTCTAGTGATGACATCATGCTGCTCGCACGCCCACCCGTCACACGCCCACCTCTCTCCTATTCTATGCCAACGCCAGCCACTGATGAGGATCAGCATGCAGCCAGCGTTCCTCTTAGGAAGACAAATTCAATACTGGCAGACGGCCGGCAGCAGCATTGACACGTAGCGCGTTTTTCCAGCAGCAGCAGCAGCACTAGTCTGCGACTCAGTGTCAGTGAGTGACTGCAGCTTGCAGGGGAAAGAGAGGGGGAGCCAGACCAGGCTGAGGAGCAGTAGTGTAATTGCAGTGAGTGCCATCAGGGGTGTTTGTTTGGTGCACACCACAACATCTGACAATGCATCTGCATTATTAGGATTGGTACAAGGGTGGATATTTTATATTACGTTGACCGTCAATAGATGGTGCTAGACACACCCCTCCGACGGTGCACCCCCTAATAAAATGTGCTGCGCACGCCTATGTGTTTGATACATGATAAGGAGGGAGAGTTGTACTGTACCTGCTGGTTTAGAAAGTTTTTATTTATAATTTAATTGTAGTAGCAAATATGTATTTAGCAAGCAAAACAAATGGTTTAGAACATGGAAGTAAGTGTATGTGACATATGCCTAACAGGTCACGTGTACAGTACTATCAGTGCAGCCTTGTCTTGCGATACTTACTCCCAGTGGCGGATAAAGGATCAGACCTTATATCTTTCCATCTCAGAATTGTCCGTCATCAGGCACCCAAGGGCACGGAATTTGCCAACAGCGTCAGAAGTTTTCTCCATCACTTTAGTCCAAACTTGCAGTAGTGTGGTTGCCCAAGCTGGCGCCTCCCTATCCGTGTTAGGAATGACGGACAGTGAAGGGGCCAAAGCAGTAGTGATGAACCAGGTGCGTGCCATTCGGCAGCATCTGCACCACACATAGAAGAAAGCTGGCAGGAACCACAGACCCTAGTGTGACTGCAGCATAGGCCTCCACACTACTCCTGTCTGTTTGCACAAAAAGGGTGTGTGTGGGGGGAATGGTGGGAGATAGATTAGGTCCCTGCTGTGCTGACAGACCGGACGGAGCTGCTGTACAAGTGTGCAGAGGAGGAAGAGGAGGTGCTCCCACTCCCTCCCCCCAGGCCCACAACTGGAGGCACCCCGCCCCAAGCTAAATCTGCCACTGTAACGGTGGAAGATGAATGATCTGCTTGTAAGTCCTGACCGGCGTTGTCCACAACACCCCCACCTCATCTCCCTGCTGGTACTGCTACAAAAAAAATGATCAGCTGCTGCTCTGAGGGAGGGGTGGCCTGCTTGTGGCCCCCACCAGGTGGCGCCTCTAGGCACATGTCTCAAATGCCTAATGGGAAATCCACCACTGCTTACTCCTAATATATAAGGCCTGATTCAGAGATGTACACGAATGAATCCGCAGCTGCAATCCCATACACAGCTACTGGGGGAACATATGCTAATACTGCCCCCTGGAAATGGATTGAGATGTCCTTCAGCAGCCTTGAAAACATCAGCATCCGTGTACTCAATACATACTTGCCGAGAGGCTCCCAAAAATTGTACTGAATCGCGTCATCGTAGCCGCACCCCTCACTGTACCAAACCAGTAATATCGGCATTGTATAACAGGGGCAAAGGCGTCACCAGGTGTGGTGACACCCGGTGCGCACCCCTGATGTACTGCCGCGATCGCGGCAAAAAGGGGGCGTGGCCTTACAGCTAGGGGGCGTGGCTTCGCGGGGATACTGGTATCGTCACTCTGGGGGCGTGCCCAGCATCTCCGGAGATGCTGGGCTTCCCCCAGAGACGGTCTCAGTGTGCTGTCGGCTCCTCTGCTATGACAGGAGCCGGGTGCTGTAGCGGAATTTCACACTGCAGCACCTGGCTCCTGTCACTACGGAGGAGCTGACATTTGGTGTCACCCCCTCCAGGTGTCACACCCGGGTGCGGGCCGCACCCCCCGCACCCGCCTTGTGACGCCACTGAACAGGGGTGTGGCCTTGATGAGCATTCACTTACGCCCCCAGCCCCACCTCCTTGGCAGCATCACACCCTGCACTGACCCCTTTAGTAAGCCACGCCCCCACACTGCCCTTAGTTGTGCCGAACTAGCTGCCCCATCCCCAAGGGGACAGCCAGAATGTCGGCAGCTGTGCTTCAGTAATCGACCATCTGCATAAGCCTATGGTTGCCCAGAATGGCGTGTGTATTGAGACGCTGGTGCTGTGCTTTTTGCATATGGGATTGCAGGTGTAAGACATTCCCCTAAAATGCTAGAGACACGAGTGGGTTTTTGCTGTCACTCCCTGTTGCCTCCCCCAAACGTTTCCTGACTGTCAAACAGTTTGCGAATAATTCCTCACTGCGAGGGATGTCACTAAGGTACCTTGACGTGTGCGCAGACTGAAGATAATCGCTCACTTGTGGGGACATTGGCACAACGTACATCTGTGAATCAGACTCATAGGCATAAATACGCAACTTTTCTGCACAGGCTTTAAAGCACAAATTATGTTCTCTATGCTGCTGGCTCAGCGTCAGACTGTGTGTCTTTGACTATCTAGCTGTAGCTGCCTCCTTAGAGCCATATCCTATTACCCACAGTAAAATCAGGCGTGAAAATGGATGTATTTCGCAATTTTTCCTGATGTTTCATCAATTTTTATTTTGCAGGCTATCCTCTTAGATCGCCTTTTAAAAAAATGCCCTCTCTCCCGAAAACACACAGATTCAGTGAAACCTGTTTGTTTTCGTGAGAAACAGAAGCGTTTTTGCTTGAAAACGGGGCTGTTTCCAGGGATTTGGTTTGCCTGCCTGAGGCAGGCGAAACAAAATCCTTGAGAAGCAGCGGCAACCTGCAGTGTCCCATGCCCGCTGCAGCAGCAGCAGGCTGGGTCTGCAGTGAGGGTGACATGGCCCGGGAGCCTGCACCCAGTGCCGGAACCCCCAACGGGGAAGCCGGAGCAGTGCCGCAGCCCCCTCTTCCCCTGGCCTCGGCAGTGGTCACATGACGGGGGAGTTGTCATGTAACCGGGCAGCCAGAGGTCAGCGCTGCACCAGGAGCGGTCAGGGGCCGGCACCCAGTGAGCATCAGAAGCCCCGATAAGCCGCCGCTCGTGTCACTTTATCGGGGCTTATAGGATAGCCCCCGGCGGGACAATTAGCCCCGGTAAATTACCGGGGCTAATTGGATATCCCCCTTAGACTTTACCCAATGTTTCTGGAGGAGAATTACAAGTTCTACTTTAATCTGCATCTCTAGCTAAGTTGTATATTATCATATGTTCTTTGGTAACCTTCTACTGTCTTTGCCAACTCTAAACTACAATTTACTCTGTTACCTATTATACAATATGTATATTGTATGAAGTCTTGTTTAGAGGCTTTAGTTCTCAGACCAAGCTCTGGACAGTGCTGGACACACGATCTCAAGTATGGAATCAGCCACATGTCAGTTTTATTTACCAACCTAATGGTTACAGTCCATGACTGTCTCTGTTTTCCAGACTTAATTACTTTGTCTTTTTAAAACATTCTAGAATTCCATAAATAATACATCAGTTGGTACAAAAAATACAGATATTTGCTAGGGTTGGCAACTATGTGTTTTTAAAACCTTCTAGTTTCCAGTTTAGCGTAGACCCCATACCGGAGGCTGTAGTGATATCCGATCAGGGGATGGGTCTTATAGTAACACATGCCGTACTCATTTATCTTTGATTATTTTCTTTGGCTTGTTTTCTTTGCTGCTTTTAATATACCAGGGCTTTGTGGAAATTTATGACAGAGACCTAAGAGAATCTTAGACAGGTCATGAACCATTTTCTGACCTTGAGAAAGAAAAATTTAGTACTATAGATATGAATGGGGCATATTTATCTAAGGAAATTTACGGGATATACCCCAAAAAGTATCCCCTGAGTGTATATACGGGAAGCTATTTTTGATCGCAAAAGCAGACCATATAGGTTTCGATGTAGCCTACGCAAAATGATCTGGGAGTAGGATCTGAAGAATAGCGCCCCCAATACTGCACACGTGCAGTCTGAAGAAGTGCAGTATTGCTGCTGTGAACCCGGAAGTAAAACGAACGCATTAGTGAAGCAGTCTGAAGCTTGACCCCAGTAGCTACCACCACCTCATCAAACCATTGTAGCCTATTTTTTTTTCCAGGTGAGGAATCCAATAAGAATAAAGGTGGAGATGTATAAAGCCTTGGACAGTGATAAAGTGGAGAGAGATAAAGTTCCCACCTATAAGCTGCTACCTGCCACGTTAGGCCGTGTTTGAAAAATTAAGGCTTATTGGCTGGGACTTTATTTCTCTCCACTTTATCACTCTCCAAGTGTTAAGAAATTATTTGGCCTATGTCCCAATATTTGGTAAATATGCCCCTTACATTAATGAACATGCACAAATTAACTATAACAAGGACGTGAGGGCTTATTGTATATTGTTTTTCTACATAAACATCTTTAAAGTTACTTTTTGAGATCTCCCTTAATTTTTGCTTACTCCCTGATTGTAAGATTTCCTCTCCTGGCACCTTCTTCTTATCTGTTGTACAACGGGTGGTCTTCAGTATGCCGGCTGTCGGGATCCCGGCGCACAGTATACTGGCGCCGGAATCCCGACAGCCGGCATACCGACACTTATTCTCCCTCGTGGGGGTCCACGACCCACCTGGAGGGAGAATAAAATAGCGTGGCGCGCATAGCGCACCACCGTGCCCACAAGTGGCTCATTTGCGCTCGCCACACTGTCGGTATGCCGGCGGTCGGGCTTCTGGCGCCAGTATGTTGGTCGCCGGGAGCCCGACCGCCGGTATACCATACTACACCCTTGTACAACACCCCATGTATGTCCGGTCTCATGCCAATATCATTTTGTCTCATCAGGTTGCTAACCTTTAAATTCTGCGCACCAAAACATATTGCACTGAGAGCATTGCTTCAGTGGTATGAAGTAACATGATGATTGGAGAAGGAGGCAGGTCTGGATTAAGCCTTAGGGGTGTCTGTGGTACTTAAGACAGGGGGGGGGGCAATGGAAGGTGGGGGATGTATATTATATTGTGCATACCTCCCAACATGTCCCATTCCAGGAGGGACAAAATGCTCTCTACCTGGATTTTCCAGTGATTGGTGTCACCTGTGTTGAATTATTTAATTGATAAGAAAGGTATTTCAGCACAGGTGATTGCAATCATAAATTAAGAAGGAAGTCCAGGTAGAGAGGATTTTGTCCCTCCTGGAATGAGTCATGGTGGGAGGTATATATTGTATATATTAAATTTACACCAATGGTGTATATTAGTTTTAACTAATGGTTTAATACTTCCTGGGTACTGTTTATAGCTCCACCTAATTGAAAGACAACTATTTTATAAACATTTCTTGTAGTGGAACAAAGACAACTTAACCTTAAAATACACATAGAAAAATAAAATAATTTCTCTTGTTACATGCAAGAATAGCAGCAGCCTCTATACTACTTACACACTGGGACAGGACTTAGGAGGACTCTGTGTGTGTCTCTATCTCTAGACCGAAATGTTTTAGTTGCTTAACAGTTTACACAGTACTCAGACACCCAGGTGGGGAGGAGAAGAAGCTGGGATCCCTGTGTCACTTACAGTTCTCTCCACCCTTCTATCTCCTCTGGTCTAAAAGCTCTGTCGGTAGCTCATGAAACATGATATTCCTGTGTCTCTCATTGCACTGCATACTGTCCTGCTCGCATTCTGGCTGCTGGTTCTGCTGCTACTTAAGAGGGAAAGCTAGTGATGTCAGTGTGCTCTGGCAGGGGCCCCTTAATATGGCTATGGAAGGAGATACAGTAGGGTCACCATAGGAATGTATGTGTGGACTATTCTCAAAAACTTTGGTCTATATAGGGTTAGAGGTGTTTTTCTATTAGCAGCATAACCCTATTAATTCCAGGCTCAAACATGTCGGGAAGCTGCCATTTAGAAAATAGGAGCCATTCCTACATTAATTACAGTTTTTTGCCTAAACTACTGCGCATTTTAGCCTCATTCACCACTTACATTGTCTTTACTACACATGACACTACAGTATAGCACATTGAGTGTTTATAGTTAAGAAGGAAGTATTAGTCTATAAATCTGACTATACATTTTTTTCTTACAAAGTGTGCAAGGAATGTGGAAAAGGGTACCCATTACAAGCATAGGCCTGGCTTCTGAGGATGTGGCAAAAACATTTCCTCTTTTGTGGGGGGGTGGCAGAGGTTCCAACTAAAGAACACCCCTATTGCCATAGCAGGGCGATTTTCTGCTTGTGTTGACCCCCTCCGGCATATGACCTCATGATGTCACACTGAGGGGGTGTTGCCACCAGACCCAGATTGCCCTAAGGATTGTTCTGCCCACTCGGCCCTGTGCCCTGGGTGCCACCACTGCTCGCACTTCCCTAGTGACAGCGCTGGATGTCCCTATATACTGTATATTCCCTTACTACCTCTTGTATAGGTCTCATTTTAAATGTCACCCCAGGCAAAGTAAAATCTTGTAACATGTGGATATAAAATGAGGCGTACTAGGGGGGTCATTCCGAGTCGTTCGCTCGGTAATTTTCTTCGCATCGCAGCGTTTTTCTGCTTAGTACGCATGCGCAATGTTCACACTGCGACTGCGCCAAGTATTTTTGCTATGAAGATAGTTTTTTTACTCACGGCTTTTTCTTCGCTCCGGCGATCGTAATGTGATTGACAGGAAATGGGTGTTACTGGGCGGAAACACGGCGTTTTATGGGCGTGTGGATAAAAACGCTACCGTTTCCGGAAAAAACGCGGGAGTGGCTGGAGAAACGGGGGAGTGTCTGGGCGAACGCTGGGTGTGTTTGTGACGTCAAACCAGGAACGACAAGCACTGAACTGATCGCAGATGCCGAGTAAGTCTGAAGCTACTCTGAAACTGCTAAGTAGTTTGTAATTGCAATATTGCGAATACATCGTTCGCAATTTTAAGAAGCTAAGATTCACTCCCAGTAGGCGGAGGCTTAGCGTGTGTAACTCTGCTAAAATCGCCTTGCGAGCGAACAACTCGGAATGAGGGCCTAGGGTGCATAGCCTACATTTAGATATGGATGCCCACTATCCACCCTACTGCTCAGATCAGTCAGATCAGTCCCATGTTTTACACCCCAGCCAGTCAGTATGTCATAGGCATTTGATCGACGGGACAATACTGACACTACTGTAATGTTATTTAAAACATTGTTAGTGTGTCGGCATTATAACTTTAAATCTATTCAGAAATCCTCATGTTTAAAATTATAATGTCAACACATGTTTACAATGCTTCATTAGAACAATGGTGGTCATTCCGAGTTGTTCGCTCGTTGCCATTTTCGCTATACTGCGATTAGTCGCTAACTGCGCATGCGCATGGTACGCAGAGCGCATGCACTTAGTTATTTTACTAAAAACTTCGCTTTTTTGCTATAGCGTCTGCGGCGCTTTTCAGTTGCACTGGTGTTCGGTAAATGATTGACAGGAAAGGGGCGTTTCTGGGCGGCAACTCAGCGTTTTCCCGGCGTTGGCTAAAAAACGCAGGCGTGTCAGGGAAAACGCAGGAGTGTCTGGAGAAACGGGGGAGTGGCAGGCCGAACGCAGGGCGTGTTTGTGACGTCAAACCAGGAATGAAACGGCCTGAGCTGATCGCAGTATAGGAGTAAGTCTCGAGCTACTCAGAAACTGCTAAGAATTTTCTATTCGCAATTCTGCTAATCTTTCGTTCGCAATATTGTTATGCTAAGATACACTCCCAGAGGCCGGCGGCCTAGCGTGTGCAATGCTGCTAAAATCAGCTAGCGAGCGAACAACTCGGAATGACCCCCAATGTCAGCATTTTCCCATCAATCTAATGCTATCAAGATACTGACTGCTGACAGCATTACAGCCGACACACTACTTCCCTAAATGAGTAATATAAGGGAGAATAGGTTCCCATAAATGAATAAGTATTTTATTGTCTGAGCAATCTTCAGATCCTATGGATTATTTATGTAAAGCATACGGGATCAGTAACCCCTGCAGACCTCGTTACCTTCATGCCTGTTCCATTACATTAGGCGCAGTCGCCAGTGGCGCAAGGCCTGCACTTTTGCAAATAACAAAATTATTTTCTTTAAAGGTTTTATGGTTGCTATTTACTTTGTGTACGTGAGAACATACATTTGACTATAGCCCTAGATAGCTTTACCCAAAAATAGTCACCGATTCCTAAAAAAGATCAATAGGATCTGTGTTACGAAATATCTGGCCTCGCCTTAGCAATGCTGTCACATTCTCTCTCTTTTCTTTTCCTCTCCTTTCTTCTTTATCACGTCTCTCATGTTTGCCCTCTCAATCTCAGCCCATGACATCTCCAAGTTAGTTTGGGCTTGGCTTCCCAGGGGTGGATTCTGAAGTGAGATTAGGGAAAGCATCCACAGTCTATTAATCATATACACTCAGAGGGCCGTGAATTAACTCCATTTGTATGAAGGTTGCAGAAACAATGTAAAAAAAAAAAAAAATGAGATTTATAGGTTAAATGATTCGAAAAAGGGAATTCTCTAGTAAGCAATATAGATTGGGGCTATAATTGCCTGTAATTTTTAGGACAAATGATGTCATAAAATACATTAAATTAGAGCTAGTTACAGTGTTATATCAAAGGCACGTACTCTGAATTTATTGCATGACAGTCACTGTTGTCGCCTGAGCAATGCTCAGTTTAACATCTGTTATCCTCTTATAACCCAGAAAAACTGAGTGGTTTGAAAAGATTATTATAGTAATCTATAATATTTTAATATATATGTGACACAAAAGTCTTTGTTATACTGATACATAATATACTGTATGTGTGTAATTACCAATAACGGCAGCATTTCCTGATCATGTTAATAGTGCATTCCCAACTGTGGGAATATAGGGGGTCATTCTGAGTTGATCGCTCGCTAGCAGTTTTTAGTAGCCGTGCAAACGCATAGTCGCCGCCCACTGGGGAGTGTATTTTCGCTTTGCAGGAGTGCGAATGCCTGTGCAGCAGAGCGCTTGCAAAAACATTTTGTGCAAAACAAGACAAGCCCTGTAGTTACTTATCCTGTGCGATGATTGCTGAGACGAGTGACACGGTAATGACGTCAGATACCCGCCCAACAAACGCCCGGCCACGCCTGCGTTTTTCCAAACACTCCCAGAAAACGGTCAGTTGACACTCAGAAACTCCCACTTCCTGTCAATCTCCTTGCGTTCGGCTGTGCGATTGGAATCGTCACTAGAACCAGTACAAAACCACAAAGAACTTCGTACGACACGCGTGTGTATTGCGGTGCATACGCATGCGCAGATTAGCCTTTTTTTCACTGATCGCTACGCAGCGAACAACGGCAGCTAGTGATTGACTCGGAATGACCCCCATAGAGTAGGTAGGCAGATCTGTCCAGTTTTTTAAAAATAATATTACAAAGTCATATCATTATTGTATGACTTCTGAAGATATCATTCATTTGTTGTTGTATTGCACAGATTAGGTTTATTTCCAGTATTATATATTCACAAAATATTCACTTGTGCCTGCTGTACCTCCCAACTGGCACTATTTAACTTGAACAGTCCCAAGTTTATGGAACTGCCCTGCCGTCTCATTGATCAGCACTTTTATCCAGATTACGTGATAGCTTGGGTTTGAAGGCTGCCCTTCATCACCACCGCACATACTAGTGGCCGGTGCACATGGCATTAAGGGGGGTATTCAGAGGTGGACGACATTGCTGCGAATTCTCAAACGGATGATTAGGGACATCTGAGCAGCGATCGCATTGCGCGTGCGTGAGCAGGGCCAGATTAACAATGGGGCGGATGGAGCTACCAGATAAAAATAGGCCCATCACCATGACAGCATGACTATGATTAACTGCACAGCTGGTCACATGGTTGCCATAAATTATAAGAATTACAATTATATTTCTAATTTCCGCAAAAAGTGATGTTGTTTTTCTACTTTTATGTATTTTGGGAGACATTGGGGCTTATAGTGTAGGAAGTGTACACGCCCATATGTCACTAGCCACACCCACACAACATTAGCCACACCTTCTCAACTTCTCACAATGGGCCCTTGATCATTTTTAGCCCCAGGCCCATGTGGACCTTTATCCGGCCCTGTGCGTGAGCATTCACTATGCGATTGCATCTCGGATGGAAGCGATCGCTTAGTGATTGACAGGTGACGGACGTTCAGTAGCAGGGAATACAGACATGTCAAGGCATATTTTCGGGGGAGGGGGGGGCAGATGGCATTGTCTGCATTACCTACGATAGGAAACATAGGAGCGGTGTGCCTATTTAGAGGTTTTGCGGTGCAATCGCAATTGAATTGCAACTGCATTGCTGGGTGGTACTACACATTATGGGCGGCCCCCAGCTTGCGATTTTGGGTCTAACTGAGACCTGATTGCAGCAGCAAAATCTTTCTCTAATGGGCAAAACCAGGTGGGGCAGATATAACATGCGTAGAGAGAGTGAGATTTGAGCGTTTCTGTGCAGAGTAAATACTGGCTGCTTATTATTATTATTATTACACCACAATTTAGATTTCAGTTTGAACACACCCCACCCAAATCTAAATCTCTCTGCACATGGTATATCTGCCCCACCTGCAGTGCACATGGTTTTGGCCATTAGAGATCAAAATTGCTGCAGCGATCAGGTCAGAATTAGGCCCTTTATCGGTAGCAGTTTCTGCTTTTTCAGCAAAAAGTGCTACCAACTCTGAATAACCCCCTAAATGTGGTGTTTTTGGAAGTGTTGAGGTAGTAATGTGACCACACCCCTTATAGATTGCCGCCCCCCCCCCCCCCCCCTTCACGTTGTGCTCACACAGTAGCCCTGATTTGGGATAATTTGTACGTGAATCTGCTATTCATTTTCACTTAATTTATGCTGCCTAATGTTTCGCATTTACAAATAGTAACATAGAAACATAGAATTTGACGGCAGATAAGAACCACTTGGCCCATCTAGTCTGCCCCTTTTTTATTCTTTAGGTAATCTCAACCCTTTTTGAACCTTAATTCTTTGTAAGGATGTTCATATGCCTATCCCAAGCATGTTTAAATTGCTTGGAATATGCATGTTTAAATTGCTGATGACTAAGACCACACAATATTTTTATCTAGCAAAATCATATTGCATCTCTACACATATATATACATATAGTATATATATACATATAGTATCTCTACACGCATGAGTGTAGTGAAATGCGCATAGGGATTAGCCGTGCGCCGCTAGATAGAATCAAATGTAATTAGTTAAAATTGTATTCCATTGTATTACCTGTCAACCGTATTGTTTTGTATGTGTATGTTACACTCATGCGTGTAGAGATACTAGCCAGTGCAGTGCAGTGCGGTGCCATGTGGTAGCACGCAACACAGATAGCCTCGGCTTTCTGATACATGTCCGCGGCATCTGGCAAAAGAGATTAGGATCTTGCCTACTGTGTATATAGCTATAGGACACTGCATGCAAGTACTGTTAATACGAAGGAGCAGATAACTGTCCTATGTTATCACTATACTTACGTAACAGCTCTCGAATTGCCATATAATGTATATATACTGTGATCAGATCCAAGCTCTGGTTTTCTGACATATGTCCGTGACGTCTGGTAATAAAGACCAGGATCTCACTGACCGTGAATTCAGCCATAGGACATTTAATGTGAGTACTGTCAGTACAAAGGAGTATATAACTGCCCTATGTTATTACTACACTTATGTGATAGCTTTAAAACTGCCCCATAACCTATATATATGAGGGATGTGGAATGCAACATGGGCATAAGCATATTATAGACATAATCTGATACCAGCTGTATACGAACGCATTATCTCTTTTGAGGGGCATACAATACACAAATACATATATAAATCAAGTAGGGAATAAGAGTAATTGATAATTGTGTATTGAACTACAGGACATCAAGTACGATTACTGTCAGTACAGAGGAGCATTTAATTGTCCTATGTTACTACTACACGTATATAACAGCTCTTGAAGGGGCATATAGCACATAAACATATAACAATTTAAGTAGGGGAATATGATTTGATCCCTCTCTAAATGGTTTGTGTATGATCAACGTGTAGTGTTATTAGTTCAAAAGGCTGCATATTGCAATCAATAAACTTCACATGCATGCACTGTACATATATATATATGAAGGTTTGGATGTAGGAAAGATTTCTAATGTGCTTTCTGCCCACAATAAGAAATCCTTTATAACTATATTCCATTCGGAAGGAGATACTGCAGACCTCCATTGATAAGATAGTACAGTTACAACATAGCAATATATTTTGCTCAAATCAAGTAACATTTGTATCGAGATAACATTCTGGCACTAAATGCAACATCTAAAAGTAACTATGATCTTTGGCAGGATTGAAGCACAGAATTAATGTCTGCACTGGGAATTTTTGTCCCTATCAAACAATAGAAGGCTCATATACAATCGGTAGCAAATATTATTTATAATAACATAATAAGGTTGTTACAGGTTTATGAAGAATTTCATTATTAATTAGGGATTATTATACCAATAATAAAGAATACATACACACATATATATATATATATATATATATATATATATCCCAATTTTTATTCTTCTTAGGAACATAGCAGTGGAATACTATGTGTACATAAAACATAAATAAATGATAGGCGGCACACGGCTTTGATTTTAATCTACTTTATTATTTTGACACCAGGACAAATAAATTCTCTCTTTTTCTTTATTTGTCCATTTTTCTGATTCACGTCTATTACTCTTTATTGTTTTTATTTTTCACCTTTACGGCCCATTTTAGGGTCTTAATACTTCATATGGGACATTAACAAAGTTGATATATTCCATATGGGTATTGGTAGATACTATGAATTAAGTGTCAATATATATATATATATATATATATATATATATATATATATTCCAAGAATGAAGCAGGCGGCACTCAGCAGTCTGGAATCCGTTATACCTTTATTAGCAAATAGCCGACATGTTTCGGAGCTTCCTCCGTCCTCAGGGCAGTATTTAC
Organism: Pseudophryne corroboree; assembly: GCF_028390025.1. NCBI lineage: Eukaryota > Metazoa > Chordata > Amphibia > Anura > Myobatrachidae > Pseudophryne > Pseudophryne corroboree. The sequence continues at coordinate 86,251,671 of NC_086452.1, forward strand.
AAATGTGCACAAACATACATACATATATCCCCAACCTAATCAAATCACAGTAAGCTCTAATCGCACTCACCTGCTCCACGGCACGCCAACGATAACACTCTCCCGGTCCGCTGCCGCGTCTCACGGGTGACATCATCACGGCGCGCCGTGTCGCAGGGAGCTTCCAAGGTAACCAAGACGCTGGTAAACAGCGTCCATAGAGCCGCCTGTGTAACAGAAACAAAGACAGGTGAATTCAGTATAAAAGACAAACAAGTGAAACATTTAAACCATTTAAAAAAAGGTTAACGAGCAATGTCATAGATAGCTCTCAAATCCCTTCAAGTTAAAAGCCTTTACACCTGCATTCCGCATGATGCGGGTGTCGAGGCAGTACGTCTGTTACTGCAGGACAACGAATTGTACATGGGTCCGGAATTAGGAGTGTTTTTGAAACTACTGTACCTGGTATTGAGCCGTAATTATTTCATCTTTAATGGGGTATTTTTCTTACAGTTGGCTGGCTGTGCGATGGGGTCCACAGTGGCCCCATCGTACGCCAATGCCTTCGTGTATCAGGTGGAAAAACAGATGTTCTACCTGAATACTACGGTTATGCAGCATGTCATATATTATAAGCGATATATAGATGACCTACTAGTCTTTTGGGGGGGTCCCAAGGAGGAACTTGCGGATCTTTGGGATAAACATAATTTGACATCACATGTAGTCAAATTCACATATGTTATAGATGAGGCTAATATTAATTACCTAGACGTCTCTATCACTTGTTCCAATCAAAGGGTATCCACCGCTATTTATATTAAACCTACGGAGGCTTCAGGATACGCAACTCGCCGACCATCGGGCGCTACAACCCACAATTCTGCAGGCGGTGGGTTGCGATCCTAAATAAATGCTCAATGGATTTATTACTGTGGTCGTTGAAGAGTCTACCAGGGAGCTCAACCTGGTTACGACACAGCTGCAGGACTTTGAACTAAAACACAAACCGACACTGGTGTTGGATCCCAATAATGATTGGGTCAATAAACTGAGCACCCAACTTGAACAGTACCGACAGAACCTCATCCGCTTCAAAAAGGACAAGCTTGTCAAGGTCCAGAGAGACTATGCACAGCGACAAGTTTACCCATGGCTTGGTAATGCTACTTCTAACCAAGATCAACATTTCTCTAAACGGAGAGCTCCCTTTAGAAGATACAGGGACACAGTACCGGGTACCAGCACGTCAGCCAGTGATTCGGAGGCAGCATTTTCATCTAACCAATCTCGTGAGACCCATATCCCTTTAGAACAGCCGGCAGGGGGGAAGTCGACACGGTCCAACAAAACTCCTCCAAAAGGATGAGGAAGAGGACAAAATCCTCCGCGAGCCTGAAGGAACTTATCTTTAACTTATCATCGACACCCTTGACCGACCAGGAATATCGCTTATTAGCCAAGGGACTGTCTTTTGTGCCTGCTAGTGACCCGGATCCACTCACTTGGAAAGTTGAGGGCCATCGCCTAGGTCGGACTTTGAGACGTAAAGAGTTCTTTAACTCAAGACCTCCGAGTGACTTGTGTCAATCTATTCCATCTCAATTACGTAAAGTCACGACTGGTTCCAATTTTGACCCCCCCGGTTTAAATCCTTCCATTAAAACCTTCCTTAGGATGTTAGAAAGGGAGGGCAATGTTCCCAGTACCGTTTCATTTAGTAATATATCTCGGGGGGAGCGGAAGGTATTAAAAGGGTTAGCAGATCGTACGGACATAGTAGTCCGCAAAGCTGACAAAGGGGGGGCATTAGTGGTTCAGGATTTGACAGCATACATTAAGGAGTGTGACCGCCAGCTCACAGATTCAGCTACGTATAGTAAATTAACTAGGGATCCTACCTCTGACTATAAAAGTGAATTGGATCACTATTTACTGGAGGTATGTGAACAGGATCTCATTTCATTAGACGTTAGGCAGGCCCTTACGGTGGAATTTCCCAAGGTGCCATTGTTTTATACGGTCCCGAAGATACACAAGTCGCTAGTCGACCCCCCGGGTCGACCTATAGTGTCGGCACGTGGTTCTTTGTACCATCCGGTATCAGTGTATTTGGATGCATTTCTGAATCCGTGTGTTCAAGCCATTTTGTCCTATCTCAAGGACACTACTTCACTCCTTATACAGATGCAGGACCTGGGAGATTTGCCCCCACATACTCAGCTCTGCAGTGCAGACGTTACTAGCCTTTACACCTGCATTCCGCATGATGCGGGTGTCGAGGCAGTACGTCTGTTACTGCAGGACAACGAATTGTACATGGGTCCGGAATTAGGAGTGTTTTTGAAACTACTGTACCTGGTATTGAGCCGTAATTATTTAATCTTTAATGGGGTATTTTTCTTACAGTTGGCTGGCTGTGCGATGGGGTCCGCAGTGGCCCCATCGTACGCCAATGCCTTCATGTATCAGGTGGAAAAACAGATGTTCTACCTGAATACTACGGTTATGCAGCATGTCATATATTGTAAGCGATATATAGATGACCTACTAGTCTTTTGGGGGGGTCCCAAGGAGGAACTTGCGGATCTTTGGGATAAACATAATTTGACATCACATGTAGTCAAATTCACATATGTTATAGATGAGGCTAATATTAATTACCTAGACGTCTCTATCACTTGTTCCAATCAAAGGGAATCCACCGCTATTTATATTAAACCTACGGACCGTAATATGCTCCTCAGTTATCAAAGCTTTCATCCTCTAGCGCTCAAAAGGGGATTACCGTACTCGCAATTTTTGCGAGTTAGACGGATAACTTCTGATCCTCAAGAAACCGTGGTGGCACTAGACAATATGCTGACTAAATTTGCACATCGAGGTTACCCCTTGAGAATGTTACAGGCGGCCACAACTAAGGTCTTAAACATACCACGTGAACATACCCTACATCCAGCCAAGGTTAAAAGTGACCATAAAAGACTAGCCTGGGTCAACACCCACACTACAGCTAGTAAAAGGGTGGTGCATAAGGCCAAACAAATGTGGCCTATAATTCAGACAGACCAGGCCATGTCATCTTTAGCGGAGACACGTATCATGCCTTGTTACACTCGAGGCAAGAACCTGGGGGACATGGTTATGAAGCTTGATGTTACCAATCTCACTAAGCTCAGGGAGTCTCATTTTTTGAGACAGAAATTAGGCTGTTATCGATGCCTGGGGTGTGCAACGTGTAATACCCTGATTTCAGGGGTTACCTTTAATCACCCTCATACTGGTCGCAAAATAAAAATACAACACAGGCTCACGTGCACCACCACACACGTAGTTTACCTTCTAACTTGTCCCTGTGGTCTAGCCTATATAGGTAAAACTATTCGCCAATTTAGGGAACGCATGGCCCTCCATCGTAGTGCCATTAAGAAGGCTTACGAGAAGGGCCACAGTGAACAGCCTTTTGCCCGACATTGTCTTGAGGCCAAACATAATGTTGCATCCATTAGGGCCATTCTAATCGATCATGTACCTAAATCTCACAGGGGGGGTGATAGGAATAGGATACTGATGCAGAAAGAATCCAGATGGATCTTTTCTTTAGGTACTATTTCCCCTAAAGGCCTAAACGAGAATTTGGGCTTACAATGCTTTTTGTAGAAATGTGACTGGTTTTCTTGTTTTTGTTGTTTTTCTTTTTTGCATACAGTGGCAAATATGAGCCTTATAGGCATTGTAAATATGTATTTTCATGTAATCGAATTTAACTTGAAGGGATTTGAGAGCTATCTATGACATTGCTCGTTAACCTTTTTTTAAATGGTTTAAATGTTTCACTTGTTTGTCTTTTATACTGAATTCACCTGTCTTTGTTTCTGTTACACAGGCGGCTCTATGGACGCTGTTTACCAGCGTCTTGGTTACCTTGGAAGCTCCCTTCGACGCGGAGCGCCGTGATGACGTCACCCGTGAGACGCGGCAGCGGACCGGGAGAGTGTTATCGTTGGCGTGCCGTGGAGCAGGTGAGTGCGATTAGAGCTTACTGTGATTTGATTAGGTTGGGGATATATGTATGTATGTTTGTGCACATTTGTAAATACTGCCCTGAAGACGGAGGAAGCTCCGAAACATGTCGGCTATTTGCTAATAAAGGTATAACGGATTCCAGACTGCTGAGTGCCGCCTGCTTCATTCTTGGAATTACACATTGGGATACAAGTCCCACAAGGAGGGCACCGCAGCACAGCATCATTCTTTGGCTTTGAGTGCCGGACAACATTTGGTTATCTATATATATATATATATATATAAAAAGTATAGAGACACAGATCTAATATCAAGAATCTTTGTTGGTCTTGGGAGAGAGTGCACCCAGAGAAATTGATCCCCTTTTCCTTACCCTGTTAGTAATCCTCTAATGTCATCTTTATGTCTCAGATTGTCACCAGTATCCAGGGCTATACTGAAGTGGGGCAGCTGCCCCGGGTGTAAGATGAAGGGAGGCGCCAAAGCTGCTGAGCCGTGACACCTGTGTCCACCTTGACGGACACCTTAAGATGCTGTCAGTGAACTAAGGACCAGCCAGGTGTTTTAAAGATTCCTCCGAAGATGTCTTCTGAAAATAAGTCCAGCAACTGGCACCCTGTTGCAGAACCGGGGGAGGGATTTGAAAGTAACTTATAAACTAGAAAGGTGAGAGGACTAAAGTAGGGTCAAAAATATCCAGGTACGACACTGCCCATAACTAGTGCACAGACGCACTTTACAAATTGTAATGGGAAATGCACTATGAATTGCCAATGGCCCTCATTCCGAGTTGTTCGCTCGCTAGCTGCTTTTAGCAGCCATGCAAATGCTAAACCGCAGCCCCCTGGGAGTGTATCTTAGCTTAGCAGAAGTGCAAACGAAAGGATCGCAGCGCTGCTACAAAAAAAGATTGTGCAGTTTCTGAGCAGCTCGAGACCTACTCCTAGCTTGCGATCACTTCAGACTGTTTAGTTCCTGTTTTGATGTCATGAACACGCCCTGCGTTCGTCCAGCCACACCTGCGTTTCCCCAGGCACGCCTGCGTTTTTATCTGACACGCCTGCGTTTTTTCAACATACTACCCGAAAACGGTAAGTTACCTCCCAGAAACACCCACTTCCTGTCAATCACTCTGCGCCCAGCAGTGCGATTGAAAAGCGTCGCTAGACCTTGTGTGAAACTGTATCGGCTGTTGTGAAAGTACGTCGCGCATTGCGCCGCATGCGCAGAAGTGCCGTTTTTTTTGCCTGATCGCTGCGCAGCGACCGAAAACAGCTAGCGAACAACTCGGAATGACCACCCATATGTGCATTTGTACGAAAGCGTCCCAGCTTGTAATTTAGTGGGCAGTGAAACAGCAAATGATGTTGGATGAGGGGAGAAGTTTGTTGATAACATTCTCTTTCTTTTCCCCTTTGAGATGACATTAATTCAGTTATAAAAGGACCTTTGCAAACATAATTTTTTTTTTACTTCTGTGTCCTGTACCTATCACTTTGTTTCTTTGCTCTCGCAAACCTGTTACTGCAAGAAATTATGTTGTTAAAAACTTATTAGGAAATGTGAATTGTGCAGAGTTGCACTGAACAGCAGATTTTTAATGGAGCTCTTCAGGGTAGTTTTCCTGGAATATTAAAGTCTTGGTTCTTTCATTTCAAGATTACTTGCTGGTCAGAATCCCAAGTGGGACCCAGAATCTGTTTCTCTGATTGTGAGATATGGAATTCATTTTATTGAGGACAATCTCTTTTGGGAATCCAAGACAGGGGCAAACTTTTGTCCCTCAAAAAAAAAAAAAAAAAAGGTTAAACACCATTAGCTAGAGACACGAGCAAAACTAGACATTTGTGGGCCCCATTAGAATCTTTTTTATTTCTTTATTTTAATGTGTCCCCTCCCATTTATATGAAGTAGAGAATGTATCACCTCCTCCAGCTTGCTGAAGCTGCGTCTATTTGCCTGTTGTTCAAGTAACCAATAAGAAGCAATCTATACTGTTAGCCAATCGCAGGCAACCTGTAGGTCTCTATTAGTGATGAGCGGGTTCGGTTCCTCGGAATCCGAACCCCCCCGAACTTCACCCATTTTACACGGTTCCGAGGCAGACTCGGATCCTCCCGCCTTGCTCGGTTAACCCGAGCGCGCCCGAACGTCATCATCCCGCTGTTGGATTCTCGCGAGATTCGTATTCTATATAAGGAGCCGTGCGTCGCCGCCATTTTCACTCATGCATTGGAGATGATAGGGAGAGGACGTGTGCAGCGTTCTCTCAGTTGTGTTCAGTGTGCTGCAAATATCTGTGCTCCGTGTGCTGCAAATATCTGTGCTCAGTGTGCTTGCAAATATCTACATTCTCTGCCTGAAAAACGCTCCATATCTGTGCTGCATTGTAGTATATAGTAGGAGGACAGTGCAGAATTTTGCTGACCAGTGACCACCAGTATTATATCAGTACGGTACAGTAGTCCACTGCTCTACCTACCTCTGTGTCGTCAAGTATACTATCCATCCATACCTGTGGTGCATTTAAGTTTTGCGCAGTATATATATATATATAGTAGGAGGACAGTGCATAATTTTGCTGACCACCAGTATATAATATATAGCAGTACGGTACAGTAGTCCACTGCTCTACCTACCTCTGTGTCGTCAAGTATACTATCCATCCATACCTGTGGTGCATTTAAGCTTTGCGCAGTATATATATAGTAGGAGGACAGTGCATAATTTTGCTGACCACCAGTGTATAATATATAGCAGTACGGTACAGTAGTCCACTGCTCTACCTACCTCTGTGTTGTCAAGTATACTATCCATCCATACCTGTGGTGCATTTAAGTTTTGCGCAGTATATATATAGTAGGAGGACAGTGCATAATTTTGCTGACCACCAGTATATAATATATAGCAGTACGGTACAGTAGTCCACTGCTCTACCTACCTCTGTGTCGTCAAGTATACTATCCATCCATACCTGTGGTGCATTTAAGTTTTGCGCAGTATATATATAGGTAGAGGACAGTGCAGAATTTTGCTGACCACCAGTATATAATATATAGCAGTACGATACAGTAGTCCACTGCTCTACCTACCTCTGTGTCGTCAAGTATACTATCCATCCATACCTGTGGTGCATTTAAGTTTTGCGCAGTATATATATATTAGGAGGACAGTGCATAATTTTGCTGACCACCAGTATATAATATATAGCAGTACGGTACGGTAGTCCACTGCTCTACCTACCTCTGTGTCGTCAAGTATACTATCCATCCATACCTGTGGTGCATTTAAGTTTTGCACAGTATATATATATTAGGAGGATAGTGCATAATTTTGCTGACCACCAGTATATAATATATAGCAGTACGGTACAGTAGTCCACTGCTCTACCTACCTCTGTGTCGTCAAGTATACTATCCATCCATACCTGTGGTGCATTTAAGTTTTGCGCAGTATATATATAGTAGGAGGACAGTGCATAATTTTGCTGACCACCAGTATATAATATATAGCAGTACGGTACAGTAGTCCACTGCTCTACCTACCTCTGTGTCATCAAGTATACTATCCATCCATACCTGTGGTGCATTTAAGTTTTGTGCAGTATATATATAGTAGGAGGACAGTGCATAATTTTGCTGACCACCAGTATATAATTTATAGCAGTACGGTACGGTAGTCCACTGCTCTACCTACCTCTGTGTCGTCAAGTATACTATCCATCCATACCTGTTGTGCATTTAAGTTTTGCGCAGTATATATACAGTAGGAGGACAGTGCAGAATTTTGCTGATCACCAGTATATAATATATAGCAGTACGGTACAGTAGTCCACTGCTCTACCTACCTCTGTGTCATCAAGTATACTATCCATCCATACCTGTGGTGCATTTAAGTTTTGCGCAGTATATATATAGCAGGAGGACAGTGCATAATTTTGCTGACCACCGGTATATAATATATAGCAGTACGGTACAGTAGTCCACTGCTCTACCTACCTCTGTGTCATCAAGTATACTATCCATCCATACCTGTGGTGCATTTAAGTTTTGCGCAGTATATATATAGTAGGAGGACAGTGCAGAATTTTGCTGACCACCAGTATATAATATAAAGCAGTACGGTACGGTAGTCCACTGCTCTACCTACCTCTGTGTCGTCAAGTATACTATCCATCCATACCTGTGGTGCATTTAAGTTTTGCGCAGTATACAGTGGGGATCGAAAGTTTGGGCACCCCAGACAAAAATTAATTTTAATGTGCAAAAAGAAGCAAAGGAAAGATGGAAAAATCTCCAAAAGGCATCAAATTACAGATTAGACATTCTTATAACATGTCAAAAAAAAGTTTGATTTTATTTCCATCATTTACACTATCAAAAGAACAGAAAACAAAAAATGGCGTCTGCAAAAGTTTGGGCACCCTGCACAGTTAATACCTTGTACTGCCCCCTTTGGCAAGTATCACAGCTTGTAAACACTTTTTGTAGCCAGCCAAGAGTCTTTCAATTCTTGTTTGAGGTATCTTCACCCATTCTTCCTTACAAAAGTCTTCCAGTTCTTTGAGATTTCTGGGCTATCTGTGATGCGCTGCTCTTTTAAGGTCTATCCATAGATTTTCAATTATGTTGAGGTCAGGAGATTGTGAAGGCAATGGCCTTCAGTTTACGCCTCTTGATGTAATCCACCGTGGATTTTGAGGTGTGTTTAGGATCATTATCCATTTGTAGAAGCCAGCCTCTCTTTAACTTCAGCTTTTTCACAGATGGACAGTGCAGAATTTTGCTGACCACCAGTATATAATATATAGCAGTACGGTACAGTAGTCCACTGCTCTACCTACCTCTGTGTCGTCAAGTATACTATCCATCCATACCTGTGGTGCATTTAAGTTTTGCGCAGTATATATATAGTAGGAGGACAGTGCATCATTTTGCTGACCACCAGTATATAATATATAGCAGTATGGTACAGTAGGCCACTGCTCTACATCTGTGTCACCAAGTATACTACAAAAGTTCAGTAAAATGACCCAAAAATAAAAAATAAAAGCGTCTGATGAGAAGCGTAAACTTGCCAATATGCCATTTACAACACGGAGTGGCAAGGAACTGCTGAGGCCCTGGCCTATGTTCATGGCTAGTGGTTCAGATTCACATGAGAATGGAAGCACTTATCCTCTCGCTAGAAAACTGCAGTGCCACTCCTAGATGGGCCAGGTGTTTGTGTCGGCCACTTGTGTCGTTTAGCTTAGTCACACAGCTACCTCATTGCACCTCTTTTTTTCTTTGCATCATGTGCTGTTTGGGGACTATTTTTTAAATCTGCCATCCTGTCTGACACTGCAGTGCCACTCCTAGATGGGCCAGGTGTTTGTGTCGGCCACTTGGGTCGCTTAGCTTAGTCATCCAGCGACCTCGGTGCAAATTTTAGGACTAAAAATAATATTGTGAGGTGTTCAGTGTTCAGAATAGACTGGAAATGAGTGGAAATTAGGGTTATTGAGGTTAATAATACTATGGGATCAAAATGACCCCCAAATTCTATGATTTAAGCTGTTTTTGAGGGTTTTTTGTAAAAAAACACCCGAATCCAAAACACACCCGAATCCGACAAAAAATTTTCAGGGAGGTTTTGCCAAAACACGTCCGAATCCAAAACACGGCCGCGGAACCGAATCCAAAACCAAAACACAAAACCCGAAAAATTTCCGGTGCACATCACTAGTCTCTATTGAAACTAACTCTGGAAGAACTTACAACTTTGCTACTGTGCAATTCTGAAATAGAACCAAAAGTTGAAAGAAATATTCTGAGAATTAATATATTTCAGGTCTCCTTATCTCTGCGTGGAGCTGCTTTCACAAGTGCAAAATGATGAAAATGTAAGTTTCCATCTGCTCTCTCCAGCAAGAGGGCAAGAATTTGACTTTAAACTGAACATCAAAGCGGATGTGCCAATCACCCTCTTACATTTTTTGTTTTTGTTGTTTTTCCACACTGTGTCAGAGCTACCATATGTCAACTGATCGTGCCTTGCATAACAGAATTATATATATATATATATGTTTGTATATTGTATATTATATATTATATATTATATACTGTCTATGTACATACTTAAAATTATTTGCAAGGAGAAAAACACATTGATAGGAAAAAAAGCATCAAGGCTGCATTTTTTTTAAATGCATTGTTATACAGCAGAGCTGACCGAACCAGTCCTCGTGATCTACCAACAGTTCACATTTTCAAGACCACCTAGCTGGTGCACATGTGTAGTCATTACTAATTAAGATGTGCTGCATTCATTCCTAACTGACAATTCTACAGATCTCCAGAAGGCCTGGAAAACATGAACTGTTGGTAGATTCTGAGGACTGGTTTGGCCAGCCCTGTTATTCAGTATACCAGGTGCAAAGGACACACCTCTAAACAAACCTATTTCTGCTGCGGGGTACACTGGGCTCCACAAGGATAGACATAGGGGTGTAGAGTAGGATCTTGATCCGAGGCACCAACAGGCTGAAAAGCTTTGACTGTTCCCAGAATGCATAGCGCCGCCTCCTCTATAACCCCGCCTCCCTGCACAGGAGCTCAGTTTTGTAGTTGGTGCCGCAGATAGTAGGCACATAACAGAGGGGCTGCGCTGGGCAGCCCTGAGAAGCAGAGCCGTCTTAACAGCAGTGTAGGCCCCTGGGCACAGCAATGCACTGGGCCCCCTACCCACCCATCAGCGGTAAAAGTGGGGGGCTATATCAGCGGCGGCTTTGATGTCCTGCGGGCAGAAGGGGGGTTCTATCTTTCGCTAATTACTCCTTTACCGCACAGATGGGGCAGGAAGGAGAACACTAAACTGTAGAAGGGGACATTGGGCTGAATGAAGGGGCCAGGGTACGTGACTTCCAGGGTGGTAGGGGGTGTTTAATACACAGGGGAGGGGTCAATAGTGGAGTGGGCTTAATATTCATAATTTTCTGGTGGGAGGGCAGATTGCTTTACTGCAGATATCTCCAGTTCCTGGAAATAGATTTCCTAGCTTTAGTGGGATTAAAAAAGCTAGAGAGTCCAACCTTTCAGAAGGTTTTGGGGAGTTGGGGATCAGAGTTCAGGAGCCAGAGTAATCCACCAATGAAAATATAAAACTGCATATTAGGCATGTGGAGCTGGAGCAGGGAGCAGCTGCTTGAAAGCTGATATCTCTGGTTCTGGGCATAGTAGAGACAAGCTGCTAGTGTTCACCAAAAGGGGAGAGTCCCAGCTTTTAGATTATACCCTCAGAAAAACTGTAAATCAGACAGAACTCTAGATATCAGGCTGGGAAGAGCAATTAACAGGCTCGGATGGGGACCAAGGCTTTGAAGTTGGATATCTCTGGTTCCTCAGGGCCGATTTTCAAAAATCTGTTTCCCCTGGAAAGACGGGACCCTCAGCTACCAGCCTAGGGCCCTTTTACCCCTGGGGCCTTGGGCAAGAGCCCATTGAGCCCATACGAAAAGACGGCCCTGCTGAGAAGAGCTTTTTAGAAGAAAAGTGAAGACTTCAAGGGCAGCAGCAGTGTGTATATGTCTTTTGACATTCACTGCTGCAGCTCCGTCTCTCCGCAGTGGCGCTGTACACTCCCGAGCCCTGGTTGCCGGGTAACTACAGCAGGAGGCTCCAGTTTTCTTCCATGATCAGGCACACACGACGGGGGCTGATAATGTCGATATTATCTTAAACCATAAAGCTATACCTTTAAACACACTTTTACCATGGAGCCGCTGCGGCCGCTAGACTTAATATGCACTCTACGTACTTTGTACGCTATTTGCGTACAGAGTCCCGTACCGTATACGGACTTAGCGTACAAACGCCGCGCTGGGGGTACAAAGTACACACAGCGCGCACACACTCTTGATATACTTTAAACCTTATTAGTAATGCAATGCAATGATATTATTACACTCTAAACCTTATGCAGCAAAGCACTGCAATGATGTTACACCTTAAACCTTATGCAGTGCTGATGGTACAAAGTACCCGCAGAGCGTACACACCTTATCAATACACTTTTAAACCTTATACAGTTAGGTAATGTAATACGCTTTAAACCCTAGCAGGGAAAAGAGGACACAACACCGTGTGTAGTTAAACACTGGGCTCCGACACCACAGCGTATATATCTGGAAGGGGATAACAATACAATTTATACACTACAATACAACAGAGTAAATGGCTACAGTCAATGTACATATGTGAGAATATTCGCATGCGCTTCCTGGTCCAGTCCTCCGCTAATCAGGTAGATAGCGTTAAGAGTCTTTCTGACCGGCCAGGCAGCAACAGGCTTTTTATACACTACTTCCAAAAGCAATACAATGGATACTGTAATCCCTTTGTCCATTGGACACAGGGATGCATCTCTACATTACAGGAGAGGTCATAGGTTGATTTGAAAAGGTGGGCGATGTCTTTCTCAACTGCTCTTGTGGGTGGTCTCCTCTGGATTCCCGCCGCATACATAATATACAGTAAATACAGTTTATATCTATATTCTACTTCTGCACATAACTATACGCAGGAACATGCGATCTTCCTCTAACCAACACCGGAATGTTACCCTTAAAATACCCTACAGCTGGATACCAGACATCACTTTATAACCTTAGTTTGTCCCTTTCTATCATGCAAAGGCGAATCCCTTAGTCCTGGAATCATTTAAACTGTTGATACTTGCTGATGTGGTGCAGGGGGGCTATGTGTACAATGTGCACTATTTGGATTAAATATGTAATGTTTTGATAGCCCTCCATGCGTTCACAAACTCCGCCGTAAATACCCATACCACGCGCAGGACCGCCAGAGCGACCATACGCAAATTGCGGATATGTGCACGCACGGCGGAACAAGTGCACGCGCAGCGGGCATGTGTGTGTTGTTAGTACGTGATGTGTGTACTACAATATTTTTCGACTTTAACAGTCCACCCTTTGGCAGTCAACAATGACTGCCACTATCTAAACACTAAACAGAAAAATATACAATACAATATCTACAGATGATTGGATGGTAGGAGGAGAGGTGTAGGTGGGAAATGTATGACCTAGTGGGATAGTAAAAGCATGTATGTATGAATCCATGTCTGAGGGGCATATATCATCGTGCCGTATATGTTCTAGATAAGCTTCGAGGTATTGCGAATCCTTCTTATCCTGTATTAAGGGTCTGTAAGTGGGCCAACAAACACTACCGAGCTCTTTTCGGCTTCTTGTTCCAACAAATGGGGTGCACATTTAGTTGATGATACATGGAGGTGGAACATATGTGAGTGCTAGTATATGTGGATATCACCTGTCGACTATGTGTGTCACTAACTGAAGGTTGTAGAGATGAAGATAAGACACATATCAAAAATACATTCACATAACATTTTCGTAATCATTCTTGGGTGTAGTCGATGTCTTTTCCGGATCGATGTATCTGGGCAAAGGGGGAGACAAAGGAAAAACGGGTGAAAGAAACGGGCCATGGAATTCATTTGCAATCCTTATCATAACACTGTCTCTATGGATGGGTCATAAATTAAATCTGCTGCTGTAACAGTGCCCCCGCTCCTTAAACTCATCAATTTTGTGCCGTGCTTGCGCCGCATTAGAATTCGAACACACCTAAATATCAAGCCAATAATTATGACGACTCCCAGGATACAAAGGAGAAACTTCCCTACACTCATAATAACATTTTGAGCCCATTTTCCTAAACCTGAGAACCAATTGTGTGGGTTCAACCATGAGACCCAGCCGGTCAGTTCATTACTCACAGCAGTCAGGGTAAGGTTGTGTCTCCTTCGGAACTCCCACTTCAACTGCAAGATATCGTCCATCTTTTGATCGATGATCTCGGTTGGGTCATCAGTGCTGTTTGTAATATACGTGCAGCACTTCACACCATATTGAGTTGCCAAAGTGACACAGTACCCACCCGTCACGGCTGTGATATAATTAAGGATCATCCTATGCTGGATCAGTTCTGTCTTGTAGGCTTGCAACTCCCTACCCGTATACCTGAAGGTGTCGTCATACATCTCAGTGATATTATCTATCAAGTTCGCAAGCGCATGGATATACCTATAATTTATCATTCCTCTGGCAGTACGGGTGATGTCTAATGCGAGAAGGAATTGAATCCCGGTGGATTCGTGGATCAAATCAGAGGCTACGTGCTCTGTCCTATCTATGAGGTGTCTCTTAACGATGTATTCATAGTGAGTGTGAGTATAAGGAGCCTGAGCACTGCGGTGAACATCTTTCATCTTATCATGGGTTATGGTCATGACCTCTGGCAACACTCTTCCAACATAACACAATCCCTCTGAGTTTGGGGCAAGCCACTTATACGCCTTCCTCCCGCATATGAAATAGGCATCATCGGGGAGAACATATGGGACAGAATATGACATTACCATATTACAAACTTTCCAAGTGAAAAACCCAATCCCTAGTTCTCCCATCTGTTCAGTACAAGTATCAGGCTGTATGATATAAGCACAGTACCCTGGTGATACTTCTCCAACCCACAGGGTCTTGCTTCCTCGAGTATACCTATACCGAAAATACCTTCCACTGTTGGCTATTTGGCGTACAAGTTCAGAGTCTATGGGTATCCTATCAGCTCTATGAGAAAAGGCCATGGTCTGGTTATTCCATGTCACCTCCCAATTTCCTGGTTTTCAGAAATTGGAAATGTTGAAGCATAGTAAGGATCTATCTACATGATACTGGTGGAGCTTCAAACTAGGGGGCCTAGAAATATTAAATTTCTTGTCCACCGGTCTCCCACCCCGTAATTCGAGTACCTCATCTATTGCTAAAGGGTACGGTACTAATCCTGACTTGCTCTGACCTTGAGGTACTTGTGAGCACACCCAGCATTCTGTTTGGTTTAAAACCTTACCCACTAGGGAGTGGTAATCACTCAATGGATGACGGTCCATGTTGATATTAGGGCTAGACTGACATCTCTGGATGCACCCATCCTCAACTATGTTCTCACAATTCTTACAAATGCAATTTTCCTCAGCCAATAACCCTTCACAGTGCCTCCGAGCTCCCTGACTACCAGATCGTTTTCTGATACTCGCCTTTGCTCGAGTGATGTGTTGCTCTTGGAATTCTAAAAATCCGTCCTCGCCACCAGAACCCATTCCAGATCCTTTCTCGACCTCTCTGGGACTCTCACCGAAACAGACTGTTCTGGTCAACAACAGGGTTAACAGGAAAACCCGGAATGCAGTCTCTTGGGGTAAGTCCATCTTGTTAAGGGAAGAGAAAGGAAACAAGAAGGGGGAGGAAAGGGAAGGAGAGAAGTAGGGTAGTGGGAGATGGAGAAAATAATAAAAAAAAAAGAAAACTGGTACGACAACCGCCTCTGGTCTTGTTGTTCTCCGCGCTCAGGTGCCGTGACAACAGTCCTGCCTCTCAACCTTCCCGTAGCAGATACTCCAGTGATACGATGTTCTCTCCGGGTCAGCGACCTTTCTGTAGGGAACATAAATCTTGTATTTCAATGTGTTTAACTGTTGTATGAAGTAAACCATCTTTGGAAAGTGAAAAGAGGGGGGGGGGGGGAATAATAAAAAGAAAATTTTTCAGATTTGCGTTCACCATCAGGCTGTCACACCATCATGCAGTGATCGCAAAAACGCGCTATAGCGCGTATTTTACCCACTTTTATAGTCCGGTGACTCAGTTTTCAAAAATGGGAGGGTCCCCGGGGACGCGCTCCGCAGCAGCAAATCAGAGTGATTGCTGTTTCCTGGATTTAAATAGGAGGTGGAGCCTTACCGCTCCTCTCCTGTTAATGTGCACTGCAGTGACTTCCTTCCCAGGGTCCCGCCATGATCGCGCGGCTCCCTGGAACATTATGCAAAACTCCCAGTGAGGCTGGCAGGTATGTGCATGTGCGGCGGGGGGAGCGCTAGTGACTGACTGTGCTGCAGGGTGAACGGCACTAGTGATTGTATGTGCGGCGGGGGGAGCGCTGGTGATTGACTGTGCTGCGGCGGGAGGAGCGCTGGTGACTTACTGTGCTGCGGGGTGAACGGCACTAGTGATTGTATGTGCGGCGGGGGGAGCGCTGGTGATTGACTGTGCTGCGGCGGGGGGAGCGCTGGTGACTTACTGTGCTGCGGGGTGAACGGGCACTATTGATTGTATGTACTGCGGGGGAGCGCTGGTGATAATGTACGGGGGGGGGAGGGAGGGGGAGGAGCGCCGGAGACTATATGTGCTCTTCCGGCAGGGGATGTCAGAGCTGGTGCCCATGTATGTGCTGCGGGGAAGGGGGGGGGGGGGAGTGAGTGCCGGTGACTGTTTGTGTGTTGTGTGGGGGGAGAGGAGAGCTGGCTGCTTTATATGTGCGGGGTGGGGGTTTAGAGCGGACTCCTACATCTGCCACACTGGGCTCAGTGACCATCGCTGCAGCACCAGAGCAGGAAGAGGACCACAGCTGCTGCACTACATGTCAGTCATCACTCCTCCCCTCGGCACCCCCACTGACACCTGTGATGACTGTGGGCACCCCCTTCCCTCGCTGACACCCAAGATCACCCCCTCCACTGACACCTGAGATGACTGTGGGCACCCCCTTCCCTCGCTGACACCCAAGATCACCCCCTCCACTGACACCTGAGATGACTGTGGGCACCCCCTTCCCTCGCTGACACCCAAGATCACCCCCTCCACTGACACCTGAGATGACTGTGGGCACCCCCTTCCCTCGCTGACACCCAAGATCACCCCCTCCACTGACACCTGAGATGACTGTGGGCACCCCCTTCCCTCGCTGACACCCAAGATCACCCCCTCCACTGACACCTGAGATGACTGTGGGCACCCCCTTCCCTCGCTTACACCCAAGATCACCCCCTCCACTAACACCTGAGATGACTGTGGGCACCCCCTTCCCTCGCTGACACCCAAGATCAACCCCTCCACTGACACCTGAGATGACTGTGGGCACCCCCTTCCCTCGCTGACACCCACGATCACCCCCCTCCACTGACACCTGAGATGACTGTGGGCACCCCCTTCCCTCGCTGACACCCAAGATCACCCCCTCCACTGACACCTGAGATGACTGTGGGCACCCCCTTCCCTCGCTGACACCCAAGATCAACCCCTCCACTGACACCTGAGATGACTGTGGGCACCCCCTTCCCTCGCTGACACCCACGATCACCCCCCTCCACTGACACCTGTGATGACTATGGACACCCCCTTCCCGCGCAATCACTGTGGACACCACCCTCCCCCACTGACACCCGCGATCACTGTAGACACCCCCTCCACTGACACCCGCAATCACTATGTCTGGGGACGACAACTGGGAGTCCGAGATGGTGGCTACAACGTGTGTAACGTGCTCTACCTGGCGCATTGTGTGTAACGTGCTCTACCTGGCGCATTGTGTGTAACGTGCTCTACCTGGTGCATTGTGTGTAACGTGCTCTACCTGGCGCAATGTGTGTAACGTTCTCTACCTGGCGCATTGTGTATAACGTGCTCTACCTGGTGCATTGTGTATAACGTGCTCTCTCTACCTGGCGCAATGTAACGTGCTCTACCTGGCGCAATGTGTGTAACGTGCTCTACCTGGCGCAATGTGTATAACGTGCTCTACCTGGTGCAATGTGTGTAATTGTTCTACCTGGTGCAATGTTTAAAATGTGCTCTACCTGGTGCAATTTGTATAAGTGCTCTACCTGGAGCAAAGTGTATAACGTGTTGTACCTGGAGCAAAGTGTATAACGTGCTCTCTGGCGCAATATGTATAAAGTGCTATACCTGGCGCAGTGTGCATAGGAGGTTCTACCTGGTGCAATGTGTATAAGCGGCACTACTGTGTGGTGTAATGTGAATTGGCACTATTATGTGGTCACGCCCCTTCCCCATGAAGCCACGCCTCTAAAATTTTGCAACGCGCCTTCGGCGCGCACTGCCTGTGCTTCCCAGTCTAGGAAGTGGAACACCAATTCACTTTCCTAAGGGCACCAAAATGCCTAGTTACACATCTGGTGCAGGGTGTCCTGCATGCTACACAGCCCAGCAGCATTGTCACCCCATCCCCCCACCCTGCAACACTTTTGTAGAGTCCAAACAAGCTTAAGATTAATATGAACCTTCATTCCGATGGGACCCCGAAAAAGACCGGTAGGACCCCAATTTTTAAAAGTGAGGGGTCCCTGGGACCCACTTTTTTTTTGGCTCAGCGCGATCACTGTCATGTATATCGGTATCTATGCACAGTCTATCTTCACCAGTATTCCCATTCTCCACCCTTTGTGCATGACCAGGCACCCTGATACTGGTGTCCCTATGCTAGTGAGATATACTGGATTTAGGCAGAGCTCTGACAGACCGAGTAGGCATGTGACGTTTGAACTGTAATCCTGTCAGTGAACGTAAGAGGATGAAGAGGAAACTTTGAAGACAAATCACAGAGTTTAGTAATAGATAAGCTCTTCCAGTACATAAGCATCGCCACTGTGTGATGCTTTTGTACCTGTGCAGGGCTGGGGGGCGGGCTTGACATGCGGGGTGTACTAGCCCTATGCTGGGTGTCCTCCCGCATGTCTGAAGACTGATCGTAGATGTGCTAAATTTAGCACATCTACGATCAGGTCTGAATTAGGCCCTAAATCTGGTGTGTATTACAAACACCAAGGTAAGAATGGGTGGCTGTTATAGCGAGAAGACCCTCTCATGGGCTCTAGGGGTCTTACACAATTGAACTGGAGTTCCATACCATAATGCTAGCTATAAAGTCTCGTATAGAAAAAGTAATATATCAAAGAAACAGTATTCACAATGCATACTGCCATGATGACCTGCATGCATAGTAAGTACAATCAGTGAAGTTATGCGAGCCAACCGTGCATGCCTTTAAATCGCAAAACATGGTGTGCGTATGCGCAACACAATGTTTCGTGAATAGGTGTGTGTGTGCTACTGCTGCAGATGCTGCTGTGCAAACAGAGACCAGCGTGAAGTAGGCATTTCTGGGAGCCCTATGTTTAGGTGCTACATATTTTATGTTGCTACTTTCCCGAGTCAGGTGTCCTGCAAACAGAGTTGGTCAGAACAGAGATGGGAGTGTTGGTAGTGAGTACAATAATGGTGAACAACCGCATCCACTTTAGTGAACAAGGGGTACAGGCCGCAATTGGAGACATTCATTATCAATTGCAAACCGTTTTACTCCTTCCTGGAATTTGCCTAATATTCCTGGTGGGGGTGTACATTCCAACTCAAGCAATAGTGAATAAAGCTTTACAACAACTGACCGCCAGGATTACAGAAGTGGAACTTAAATATCCAGATTCACCGCTTATTGTGCTGGGTGATTCCAACACTGCAAATTTGAGCCAGGAGCTACTGAAGTTTAAGCAGCAAGTTAAATGCCCAACAAGATGTATTCTGGATCACTGCTATACTACCATCAAGGCTGCCTACCGGGCTATCCCTCACGCAGCCTTAGGCCTTTCTGACCACTGCCTAGTCCACCTTCTTCCAACTTACATCCAGAAGTTGAGATGGGCAAAGCCTGTGGTCAGGTCCATTAAAAGCTGGACAAGCAATGCTAAGATGAAGCTTCAGGCCTCTTTTGACTGCATGGATTGGAGAGTTTTTGAAACTTCTGCTTCTGATTTAGATGAACTGGCTGATGTAGTGACATCTTACATCAGTTTCTGCGAGTACTTGTGTGTGCCAGTTAAAAACATCTCGCACTTTTGACAACAAGCCGTGGTTCAGTGCTCAGCTGAGGAAGCTCCGCCGGGACAAGGAGCAGGCCTATAGCAGTGGGGATAGCGACCGGTATAAACTGTCCAGAAACTCCCTGACTCGTGAAATTAGGCTGGTGAAAAAGCAGTTCTCCAACAGGCTGACAAACAATCTTTCAGCTAACGATCCTGCGTCATTTTGGAGAAGCATGCAAGTTATGACCTGTTATAAGAAACCGCCTAACCCCACTGTCATGCGTCAGGAACTGGCAGATGAACTGAACATGTTTTATTGCAGATTTGAGAGGGAAGCCCCCAGTTTTAGTCTTACCCCTGACTTGGGCAAAGATACCCCCTTCCAGGCATTGTGGGTGGGTCCAGGAGAGATGGAAGACATGTTTAAAAGGGTCAAACATAGGAAAGCGACAGGTCCAGATGGTGTGTCACCATCTTCCCTGAAGATCTGTGCTGTTCAGCTTGCTCCTATTTTTTACCATGATCTTTAATTCCTCACTGGAGATGTGTAAGGTTCTCTCCTGCTTTAAATGCTCAATAATTGTTCGAGTTCCCAAGAACTCAACCATAAAAGATCTGAACGATTACAGGCCAAATGCATTAACATCGGTGGCCATGAAAGTGTTTGAGCGGCTGGTGCTGAACCACCTGAAAGAGGCGACTAACACTCACTTGGATCCTTTGCAGTTTGCATACCATGCAAACAGGAGTGTTGCGGATGCAGTCAATCTGGGGTTGCATTATATCTTACAGCACTTGGATCGACCAGGCACCTATGCGAGGGTTTTATTTGTTGACTTTAGCTCAGCATTTAATACAATCGTCCCCAGTGTCCTGCAGTCCAAAGTTCTCTCCTTAGGGGTTCCTGTATCAACATGCTCCTGGATTGCAGGTTTTTTGACAGCAAGGACACAGGTGGTGAAAGTAGGAAAATTTTCATCCAGTGTGCGTTCGATCAGCGCAGGGGCCCCCAAGGATGTGTTCTCTCTCCTCTGCTTTTCTCTTTATACACCAATGACTGTATTTCGGTTGAGCAATCGGTAAAAATCATAAAATTTGCAGATGATACTACCATCATTGGATTAATCAAAGATGGAGATGAGGCTGCTTACAGAAGCGAGGTGGATCGGCTGTCACAGTGGTGCGGCAGGAACAACCTTGACCTAAATCCCCTTAAAACGGTTGAGATGATGGTAGATTTTAGAAGGAAACCTGCTGCCATGCGCCTGCTTGTGATAGCCGATAGCGTGGTGTCGTGGGTTGACTCCTTTAAATTTCTGGGGTCCACAATTTCCCATGACCTTAAATAGGGGCCAAATATAGGCTCCATTGTCAAGAAGGCGCAACAGCGGTTGTTCTTCCTGAGGCAACTCAGGAAATTCAATATTTTACAGAAACTGCTGATTATCTTCTATGCAGCCATTGTGGAGCCTGTTTTATGCTCTCTTCAATCACAGTCTGGTATGGAGCTGCCAATGAGTGTGACAGACGGAGGCTACAGAGGGTGGTGCGGACCGCAGAAAAGATCATTGGAGCCGTTCTCTCCTCTGTTCATGACCTCTACCTGTCCAGAGTCAAGAAGCGTGCAGGGAAAATTATGGCAGACAAGCTGCACCCTGGTCACGTCCCGTTTGAAACACTTCCATCAGGCAGGAGATATAGGTCCATTCTCGCCAAGTCGACCAGAACCAAAAAAAACTTCTTTCCACTAGCTGTCCACTTACTAAATTATGCCTAACAAGCCTGGTGCAATGAACTGTTATGTAATTGTAAACAGTGTTTTATACTAATGTATGTTATGTGTGTATGTGTGTTTTGTTATGCCTTTTCCTTTTATGTTATTTGGCGAAGCATTGTAAACAGCAAACAATTCCTAGTATACGTGAGTATACATGGCCGATAAAGGCGATTCTGATTCTATGGCTGAGCATAATGGCTGTAATGTATGTACATGATGTATGTATAATATAGTAACAGCTTTCGTTGCAACCAGCAAATATTAGACACAGTAATGCCCGGTGTTTACTCGATCGACCGATGTTAAGGAAAGTATTTGGAGATGCTTTCGCGCCACACTGGTACAAAACATGGGTATATTTGAAGGATCCCACTATTGCCCTCCAATCATCCAATGCATAACTTTCTTCCCTGACCAAGTGGCGGATTTAGCGGGGGGGCGATTAGGGCGGACGCCCCCCTACACATACCGGCACCGGGATGGATGGCCGGGTCCAGCCACGGTGCCGGACTGGAGAGTGGTGCAGCGCGGCTGGGGAAGGGGAGACAGAGCGAAAGAGTGACAGTGTAGGCGTGCGCACGGGGGGTGCCTGGTGCGCACAGGCATCCCCCCCCGCACACACGCCTGCTGCTGCCGCCGATTCCCGTATCTTCTTGACGCTGAAGGGAGGAGAGCGTTGCGCGCGCCTCTCCAGCCCACTGTGTCCCCGTCTCCGGCAGTCATTTTAAATGTCTGTGGCTGTCAGCCAATCAGAGCTCATGGACCGGCTCTTGATTGGCTGCCGACACGTGAGCTTTGATTGGCTCACAAACCGGCACTATATTTCAAATGGCCGCCAGTGACATGGACTCAGTGAAGGTAGGTGCAGGAGAGACACGCGGTGAGCTCGCTCCCCCTCAGCATCCGAGACGGGAATCGGCGGCAGTGGCACTGGCAACAGGAGGGTAAGCACCACTGGGGGCATATGTATCTGGCACCACTGGGGCATTTGTGTCTGGCACCACTGGGGGCATTTGTATTCTGGCACCACTGGGAGCATTTGTATTCTGGCACCACTGGGAGCATTTGTATTCTGGCACCACTGGGGGCATTTGTATCTGGCACCGCTGGGGGCATATGTATCTGGCACCGCTGGGGGCATATGTATCTGGCACCACTGGGGGCATATGTATCTGGCACCACTGGGGTCATGTGTATCTGGCACCACTGGGGTCATGTGTATCTGGCACCACTGGGGTCATGTGTATTCTGGCACCACTGGGAGCATTTGTATTCTGGCACCACTGGGGGCATTTGTATCTGGCACCGCTGGGGGCATTTGTGTATCTGGCACCACTGGGGGCATATGTATCTGGCACCGCTGGGGGCATATGTATCTGGCACCGCTGGGGGCATATGTATCTGGCACCACTGGGGGCATATGTATCTGGCACCACTGGGGTCATGTGTATCTGGCACCACTGGTGTCATGTGTATCTGGCACAACTGGGACTTTAACAATGGTTTTCAATGTATATGCGCAATTAAACTTGATGTGCAGCTATAAAGGGTGCAAATAGAAAAGACAATGAAAACGAAAAGGATGTGCACACATCGAGCCCAATTCGCAGCATGCTGCCAGGCTCAGAACAGAGCCCACATTGGAGCTCCACAGACCTCCGCACGCCTGGCTGCACATCGCGCCCAGCGTCAACAGCATCAGCGCCTGACAGAACACGCCAAAGGACGTGGACCGTGCCTCTGATCATTCCCATTCATATTGGGAGAAGAGGCACTTATCTTTCAGGTTTTTAAAGGATAAATCCAGTCCCATCTGTGAATTGGGCTCAATGTAAAGACCCTTCAGAGAGAACCTCTATTTATCATTCACCACCATATGAGGATTATCATCCAATTAAGGGTTATTGTATTTCAACCATATCATTTTATTATGTATATGTATTGTCATGGTATTTGGTGAGCGCTGTATCTGTGTGTGCTTATCCTTTTCGTATTCATTGGCACAACTGGGGTCATGTGTATCTGGCACCACTGGGGTCATGTGTATCTGGCACCGCTGGGGGCATTTGTGTATCTGGCACCGCGGGTGGCATGTGAGTATTTGTGGATCTGATGTGAATTTCGGCTCATTCTATGTGCTATAATGTAAATTTCGGCTCATTTTGTTTGCTTTAATGTGAATTTCGGCTCATTCTGGGTGGTATAATGTGAATTTCGTCTCATTCTGTGTGCTATAATGTGAATTTCGGCTAATTTTGTGTGCTATAATGTGAATTTCGACTCATTTTGTGTGCTATAACGTGAATTTCGGCTCATTCTGTGTGCTATAATGTGAATTTCGGCTCATTCTGTGTGCTATAATGTGAATTTCGGCTCATTCTGTGTGGTATAATGTGAATTTTAGCTCATACTGTGTGGTATAATGTGAATTTCGGCTCATTCTGTGTGCTATGCAGGAATGGTGATTCACCAGTCTGTATCACCAGTGCGCAGGGTTCTCTCCACTAACTGGCAACATTTTATTAGTAATGGCAACAATAGGAAATTTTAGAAGCGAACGGGAAGAGCATCTCTAAGTGGGAGGAGCTATGATTAGGGGGAGGAGTCATAATTCTTAAACCGCCCCCCCCCCTAAAAGTTAAGTCTAGATCCGCCACTGCCCTGACCCCCCTCATGCCTCCTGGGTTCTTACAAATAGACTTTGGAGCCCTTTGATTGTCATATTACTGCAGCTGTTACTCCTTGATTACTCATTGCCTGTATGTACCAGCAGTATGATTTGTTCACACTACCTCCTTGTGTTTCATGTCATTTTTCATGTGGTTCTTTTTGGACCCCTGTAACTGTCTGTATGCATGAGAATTTTCATCAATAAAAATAGTTTATGAGCGGAAAGAAAACTACTAGAACACGTGTCCATTTAAGTGCAAACAGGCAAAACATTTTAAGAACCGAAACATGTGGAACGCAATATCAAACTCGCAAAAATTTACAAATTTTAGAACCTAGAACAGACAAGATCAGATCACATTTTGAACTGGGTTGAATCATTTGAGAATCTTTTGCTTGTGTAAACACCGGCTGTCATTGCCATCAATGAGTAACAGGTCAGTGCTGGGATATCTGCTTCCTGCGCTGAGCCACCATTTGCCAACAGTGAGTAACAGGTCAGTGCTGGGATATCTGCCCCCTTCGTGGAGCCACCACTTGCCAACAGTTAATAACAGGTCAGTGCTGGGATATCTGCTTCCTGCGCTGACCCACCACTTGCCAACAGTGAATAACAGGTCAGTGCTGGGATATCTGCTTCCTGCGCTGATCCACCACTTGCCAACAGTGAGTAACAGGTCAGTGCTGGGATATCTGCTTTCTGCGCTGATCCACCACTTGCCAATAGTGAGTAACAGGTCAGTGCTGGGATATCTGCTTCCTGCGCTGATCCACCACTTGCCAACAGTGAGTAACAGGTCAGTGCTGGGATACCTGCTTCCTGCGCTGACCCACCACTTGCCAACAGTGAGTAACAGGTCAGTGCTGGGATATCTGCTCCCTGCACGGAGCCACCACTTGCCAACAGTGAGTAACAGGCCAGTGCTGGGGTACCTGCTTCCTGCGCTGAGGCACCACTTGCCAACAGTGAGTAACAGGTCAGTGCTTGGAAATCTGCTTCCTACGCCAAGGCACCATTTGCCAACAGTGAGTAACAGGTCAGTGCTGGGATATCTGCTCCCTGCGCTGAGGCACCACTTGTCAACAGTGAGTAACAGGTCAGTGCTGGGATATATGCTCCCTGCGCTGAGGCACCACTTGCCAACAGTGAGTAGCAGGTCAGTGCTGGGATATCTGCTTCCTGCGCTGAGCCACCACTTGTCAATAATGAGTAACAGGTCAGTGCTGGGAAATCTGCTCTCTACGCTGACCCACCACTTACCAACAATGAGTAACAGGTCAGTGCTGGGATATCTGCTCCCTATGCTGAGCCACCACTTGCCAACAGTGAGTAACAGGTCAGTGCTGGGATATCTGCTTCCTGCGCTGACCCACCAGTTGCCAACAATGAGTAACAGGTCAGTGCTGGGATATCTGCTCCCTACGCTGAGCCACCACTTGCCAACAGTGAGTAACAGGTCAGTGCTGGGATATCTGCTCCCTACGCTGAGCCACCACTTGCCAACAGTAACAGATCAGTGCTGGGATATCTGCTTCCTGCGCTGACCCACCACTTGCCAACAGTGAGTAACAGGTCAGTGCTGGGATATCTGCTCCCTATGCTGAGCCACCACTTACCAACAGTGAGTAACAGGTCAGTGCTGGGAAAAATCTGCTCCCTGCGCTAACCCACCACTTGCCATCAGTGAGTAACAGGTCAGTGCTGGGATATCTGCTCCTACGCTGAGCCACCACTTGCCAACAGTGAGTAACAGGTCAGTGCTGGGATATCTGCTCCCTACGCTGAGCCACCACTTGCCAACAATGAGTAACAGGTCAGTGCTGGGAAATCTGCTTCCTGCGCTGATCCACCACTTGCCAATAGTGAGTAACAGGTCAGTGCTGGGATATCTGCTCCCTACGCTGAGCCACCACTTGACTTTCAAAGTGAAAACTCTTGTGCACCAGTCTTAACGACACAGGGAACATTCCTCTGTATTTGAATGTAAGCAAATCCTAGCTGTAGAGTCGGAACTCTCTAGGACAGGCATGTCCAAACTGTGGCCCTCCAGCTGTTGTGAAACTACATATCCCAGCATGCCCTGACACAGTTTTGCTGTCAGAGAATGCTAAAGCTGTGTCAGGGCATGCTGGGATGTGTAGTTTCTCAACAGCTGGAGGGCCGCAGTTTGGACATGCCTGCCCTAGGATGATGGAAAAAAGTTAAATATTCAATTTGTCAATATGCATTGAGTAGTGAGAAGCGATATTTTTATGAATGTTTCAGCAAAATTTGTGCCTGCATTTGGATGTTTCATTTGGTATGTTTCTCTGATGGGGTTTGGTCTTCAGTGCTCAGCACTGGAGTTCCCTTCTCTTACTCCAACCACAATAGAGGGCAGAATAATTTAACAGGTTCGGTATGTATTACCAGCGGATGGGATGCCGGCTGTCCATATCCCGACAGCGGCATCCCATCTGCCAGAATGCCGGCAGTGGGGCGAGTGCTAAGAGTCCCCTTGCAGGCTCGCTGCACTCGCCATGCTGCCGACATTCTATGGGTGTTGTGGACACCCATCCTTTGGCAGTCAACAATAACTGCCACTATCTAAACATTAAACAGAAAAATATATATACAATACAATTTCTATAAAATAATTGGATGGTAGGAGGAGAGGAGTAGGCGGGAAATGTATGACCTAGTGGGATAGTAAAAGCATGTATGTATGAAATTCATGTCTGAGGGGCATGTATCATCGTGCCGTACATGTTCTAGATAAGCTTCGAGGTATTGTGAAGTATACATTAAATCCTTCTCATCCCATATTAAGGGTCTGTAAGTGGGCCAACAAACACTACCGAGCTCTTTTCAGCTTTTTGTTCCAACAAATGGGGTGCACATTTAGTTGATGATACATGGAGGGGGAAACACATGTGAATGCTAATATATGTATCTATATTACCTGTCGACTATGTGTGTCACTACCTGAAGGTTGTAGAGATGAAGATAAGACACTTTTGATCTATGACCTCGGTTGGGTCATCAGTGCTGTTTGTAATGTACGTGCAGCACTTCACACCATACTGAGTTGCCAAAGTGACACAGTACCCGCCTGTCACCGCTGTGATATAATTTAGAACCATCATGTGCTGGATCAGTTCCGTTTTGTAAGCTTGCAACTCCCTCCCTGTATACCTGAAGGTGTCATCATGCATCTCGGTGATATTATCTATCAGGTTCGCTAGCGCATGAATATACCTATAATTTATAATTCTTCTGGCGGTACGGGTGATATCTAACGCGAGTAGGAATTGAATCCCGGTGGATTCGTGGATCAAATCAGAGGCTGCGTGCTCTGTCCTATCTATAAGGTCTCTCTTAACGATGTGTTCATAATGAGTGTGAGTATAAGGAGCTTGAGCATTGCGGTGAACGTCTTTCATCTTATTATGGGTTATGGTCATAACTTCTGGCAACACTCTTCCAATGTAACACAATCCCTCTGAGTTTGGGGCAAGCCACTTATACGCCTTCCTCCCGCATATGAAATATGCATCATCGGGGAGAACATATGGGACAGAATATGACATTACCATATTGCAAACCTTCCAAGTGAAAAATCCTATCCCTAACTCTCTCATCTGTTCAGTACACATATCAGGCTGTATGATATGCGCACAGTACCCTGGTGATACTTCTCCAACCCGCATGGTCCTACTTCCTAGAGTATACCTGTACCGAAAATACCTTCCATCGTCGGCTATTTGGCGTATAAGTTCTGAGTCTACGGGCATTCTGTCGGCTCTGTGTGAAAATGCCATGGTTTGGTTATTCCATGTCACTTCCCAATTTCCCGGCTTTCGAGAATTGGAAATGTTGAAACATACTAGGGATCTATCCACATGATATTGGTGGAGTTTCAAACTAGGGGGCCTAGAAATATTAAATTTCTTGTCCACCGGTCTCCCACCCCTTAATTCAAGTACCTCATCTATTGTTAAAGGATACGGTACTAGTCCTGACTTGCTCTGACCTTGAGGTACTTGTGAGCACACCCAGCATTCTGTTTGGTTTAAAACCTTACCCACTAATGAGTGATAATCACTCAATGGATGACGGTCCATGTTGATATTAAGGCTGGACTGACATCTCTGGATGCACCCGTCCTCAACTATGTTTTCACAGTTTCTACAGATACAATTTTCCTCAGCCAATAACCCTTCACAGTGCCTCCAAGTTTCTTGACTACCAGATCATTTTCTGATACTCGCCTTTGCTCAGTGGATGTGTTGCTCTTGGAATTCTACAAATCCGTCCTTGTCATCAGAACCCATTCCAGATCCTTTCTCGACCTCTCTGGTACTCTCACCGAAATAGACTGCTCTGGTCAACAACAGGGTCAACAGGAAAACCCAGAATGCAGTCTCTAGGGGGAAAGTCCATCTTGTTAAGGGGAGAGAAAAAGGAGCAAGGAAGGGGGGGAAAGGAGGGTAATGGGAGATGGAGAAAATAATAAAAAGGAAAAAGAAATTTGGTGCGAAAACCGCCTCTGGTCTTGTAGTTCTCCGTGCTCAGGTGCCGTGACAACAGTCCTGCCTCTCAACCTTCCCGGAACAGGCACTCCAGTGATACGATTTCCTCTACACTCTGCTCTTTGTCACGGGCTCTCTCTGGGTCAGCGACCTTCTTACAGTGGGACGAGTGAACCCAAGTCTCTCTCTCGGCAACCTTTAATGCTGTCGTGCTGGTCAGTAAGACTTGGTACGGTCCTTCCCACCGGTCAATAAGGCAACCTGAGTTTAGAAAATTTCGAATCATTACATAATCCCCAGGTTCAATGTCATGACAATTACTGTTTGGTAGGTCAGGAATCACCAGCTTTAGATTTCTGTTTTGATTCCTTAACTGCTGGCTCATCTTAACCATATATTTTACAGTCACCTCATTATTGCATTTCAAATCATCCTGGGGGTCAATCATTACATGGGGTTGTCGACCAAAAAGAATCTCAAAGGGTGATAGGTTAAGGGGGGACCTGGGAGTGGTTCTGATGCTGTACAATACAAGTGGCAAAGCTTCTGGCCACAACAATCCAGTTTCAGCCATCACTTTGCTCAGCTTGTTCTTAATAGTGCGGTTTACTCTTTCCACCTTCGCACTCGCCTGTGGGCGGTACGGAGTATGCAGCTTGCTATTAATTCCCATCAGTTTGCACATAACCTGAAAGACTTCACCTGTAAAATGGGTACCCCTATCACTTTTAATTATCCTAGGGATACCATATCTGCACACAAATTCCTGCACAATTTTCGTTGCAATAAACGTAGCAGTATTTGTGGCAGCCGGGAATGCTTCTACCCAATTTGAAGACACGTCAATACAAACTAACACATATTTTAAATTTCTGCAGGGTGGCAACTGTATGAAATCAATTTGTATTACCTGAAAAGGGCCGTCTGTTGGCGGGATATGGGATGGTTCTGTTGGTATTGACTTTCAAATATTCTTCCTCAAGCAGATAAGACATGTCGTTGCTCTCTTACCCGCATGAGAAGAGAATCCTGGCGCACACCAGTAGGCTCTCACTAGCTTACACATACCTTCTTTGCCCAGATGAGTCAGACCGTGTGCCGCCTCAGCTAAGCTTGGAAGATATGCTCTGGGGGCTACTGGCTTACCTTGTCCATCTGTCCAGAGTCCTGAGGACTCGTGGCTATATCCTTTTGACCTCCAGACTGCCTTTTCCTGTGGAGAACACAAATTTTGCATTTCACTTAATTTTTGTGTGTTGACGGTATTGAATACCATCAGTGATGTGATATCTGTTTGTATGGGGGTGCTGGCTGCTGACTAAGCAGCTTCGTCTGCCCGGCTGTTACCAAGTGACACTGGGTCTTGACTGTAAGTGTGGGCTTTGCACTTGATAACAGCCACTCTGTCAGGTTCCTGTATCGCTGTTAGAAGCCTTTTTATATGGGATGCATGCGCTACAGGTTTGCCAGCTGCCATCATGAAATTTCTGAGGCGAAATAGGGCCCCGAAATCATGCACTACTCCAAAGGCATACCTAGAATCTGCATATATATTGGCTGACTTACCCTTAGCCAATTCACACGCTCTGGTTAAGGCGACCAGCTCAGCAACTTGTGCTGAGTGCGGTGGTCCCAGGGGTTCAGCTTCTATGATACCTTTCTCATCTACGACTGCGTATCCAGTACACAAGTCTCCCGAGTCCGTCTGTCTGTGGCAACTACCGTCAGTGTAAAAAGTAAAATCTACGCCTTCCAGTGGGTTGTCACTAATGTCGGGTCTTGCAGTGAAAGTTTGGTTCAGATATTCCATACAATCATGTGTGTCAGTGTCTGTACTAAATCCTCCTTCGCCATCACTCTCATCCTCCACCCTTTGTGCCTGTCCAGGCATACCCGGGAGGTAAGTTGCAGGATTTAGTGCGCTGCATCTCTTAATGGTGATGTTTACAGGGGCCATCAGTGATAATTCCCATTTTGTAAACCGTGCCGATGAGACAGGTCTGGTTTGGGCGGAGTTTAGTAAGGCTGATACTGCATGAGGTGTATGGATGGTCAGGTTGTGTCCCAACACTACATCTTCGCTTTCACTCACTAGCAAGGCTATCGCTGCAACACTTCACAAGCATGTGGGGAGAGACCGTGCTACGGTGTCCAACTGTGCACTGTAGTAAGCTACCGGCCTGCTGGCATCACCATGTTTCTGGGTTAGGACACCTGCCACACACCCAGCACTTTCCGTACCGTACAACTCGAAAGGTTTCCCATAATCTGGCATGCCTAATGCAGGTGCCTGTGATAGGCATTGTTTAAGTCTCTCAAATGCCAGTTCGGACTCATCTGTGTGAGAGATCCGATCTGGATTGTTCGGGGAGACCATTTCCTGCAAAGGTAAAGCCAGTATGGAGAACCCTGGGATCCAGTTTCGGCAGTACCCACACATTCCAAGGAAAGTGCGGATCTGCTGCTGGGTTTGTGGCAGAATCATGTCGCGAATCGCCTGTATTCTATCAGCGGTGAGGTGTCTAAGTCCTTGTGTCAAGCAATGTTCCAAATATTTTACCTTGGTCTGGCACAACTGTAACTTATCCTTTGAAACCTTGTGTCCCGTATTAGAAAGGTGAAACAGAAGCTGTTTCGTGTCTTTCAAGGATGCTTCGAGTGAATCTGAACACAGCAGTAAGTCATCTACATACTGTATTAATACTGATCCGCTCTCAGGTTGAAAGGATTGTAAACAGTCATGCAAAGCCTGGGAGAAAATACTTGGGCTGTCAATGAAACCTTGGGGTAAGCGAGTCCAGGTGTACTGTACTCCCCTGTATGTAAATGCAAACAAATCTTGACCTTCAGGGTGCAGAGGGACCGAAAAGAAAGCAGAACAGAGGTCAATGACAGTGAAAAATTTCGCAGTAGGGGGAATTTGCATGAGGATGACAGCTGGATTTGGCACTACGGGGAATTGGCTCTCAACTATCTTGTTTATCCCCCTTAGATCCTGCACTAGCCTGTAACCCCTCCCCCCACTCTTTTTCACAGGGAAGATGGGACTATTGGCAGTGCTGGACGTCCTAACTAGGATGCCCTGTTGTAGCAAGCGCTCTATGACTGGGTACACTCCTAATTCCACCTCTGGCTTCAGAGGATACTGTGGGATTTTTGGAGCTATCCTACCATCTTTTACTTGCACAACTACAGGAGCTACATTTGCCATCAATCCAGTGTCTTGTCCATCTTTGGTCCAAAGGGATTCCGGTATCTGGGAGATCATTTCCTCTACCTTGGATGGACACTTGTCTATAACAGCAGAGTGTGACATTAACCTCTGTGGGGTGTCTAGCATATCCTGCACTTCCTGAACATGATTCTCGGGTATATCTAAGAAGACACCCTCAGGAGTACAATATATGACACACCTCATCTTACACAATAAATCTCTCCCAAGTAGATTAGTCGGAGCCGATGCAGCTAGCAAAAAGGAGTGATTGGTCTGCAAAGGCCTTATCGTAATCTCCGCTGGTCTACTTAAAGGGTTGTGTTGCACTACTCCTGTTACCCCCATTGCTGAAATTGTTTTACCCGTGGTTTTCATACCTACCGTTGAATTTAACACTGACCTGGCCGCCCCTGTATCTACAAGGAAAGGTAGTGATCTACCAGCTACATCAACTGTAACCTCGGGTTCATTTCCAAGGCTAGCAATCAACTTTACTGGCTGCAAACTACAGGTGTGGCCTAACCCCTATTGTATGTTGTGACCCTCCCGCAGCTACAATATGTGAGGGGGGTAGTTGAGAATTTCCAGAGGTCTGCCAGTCCCTCCTAGGTGGGTACCTCCTTGTTTCCCCTGCATGTGGCTCATAATTCCTCCTATGCGGTCCCTGATCCCAATAACGTGTGTTATGCTGTGAGTCATGTTCTGGTCTAGGGGGTCGATATACGTTGCTTTTATAATTACAGTTCCGTGAGTGATGTCCTTCCCTCTTGCAATTATAACATTTCACTACATACGACTTACCATCAGGGGTCTGGGGTTTCGGCTGATGTGGCTTCGTTGTCAGGGCTTTGATACTTACGGTCATCAGCTTATCCCCCTGTGACTCCCTGTGCTTAATGATGTTCCGATCGTGCTCGATAGCGGACTCTCTTAATGCAGCCACCGAGATACCTCTCCAGTTAGGTTGAGTGGTTTGTACCCTTGTTCTCAACGTTTCTTTCAAGCCGTCCATTAATACGGACACAGCTACCTCTCTATGATGTACATTTTCCTTAATGTCCTCGACCCCAGTGTATCTAGCCATTTCCTGCAGTGCTCAATGGAAATATTCAGAAGCAGCTTCACCTTCTTTTTGTCTTATGGAAAAGATTTTATTCCACTTGACAACAGTAGGGAAATATACTCCTAACTGCAGATTGATCTGTTTTACATTCTCCTGAGTGTATTCATCAGTGAGAGGTACTTCTGCGTCTAATTTACAATCAGCAATGAATTTCACAGGGTCAATATTGGAGGGCAAACATGCCCGTAGCACTGTCCGCCAATCTTTGTTTGTGGGTTCGGTGGCGTTACCTAGTTCTCTAATAAACCTCTGACATGCGGCTAGAGCCTTTCTGGGATCGGGAAATTCAGACATAATTGTTCTCAATTCTGTCCGGGACCAAGGACAATGCATAGCAATGTTCCTGACGGGAGTGATTCCCTGAGCGTCAGTCTTCCCATTGGGGACTGCGATCACCCTGACAGGATTTAGTACAATTACATCATTTTGGGTTGCTTCTACAATGTGGGGTGCGATTGTCTCTGCATAATGTACTGTACCGTACTTACCTGTGGACACGACCTCACCTGTCCCTCCGCTAGGGGCCTTTGCTAGTGTTCTTACTGGTTGGGCCGTGCCCACTTGTGTGTCTTGTATGGTGGCTGCTAGAGAGAGTGCCGATATCGTGCTGGGCTCATCTTCTTGGTCGCAGTCCTGAAGGAAGTTTAAGATGGGATACAACTTGCACGGGTTAGCATTAATACATTTATCAAGTTCACTCTTATCATATATTAGTATGCCATTCTCTGTAGCCACTTTCTCCCCTGTAATATATGGTGGTGGTGGTGGTGCAGTTGCAATCAGTTTCCTGCTAGGGTTGGAACCGGCTGCGTGAGCTAGTTCCCTTTGCATATCACTCTCTCGTTGCCATAAATGTAAACAGTTTGAGTGTCTGATCCTTTCTTTTCGGGATTTTAACAGACATATCCTAATCCTTAAATTCTGCAACACCTCTGGATTAAAACTGCCTACCTTAGGGAATGGTTCCCTATCTTCCGCAGTCATACGTTCCCATTCATTGCATAAAACCTCTGCGTGTGATCCATATTTCTCACACATTATGTACCTCGCCGACCCCTTGGGCCGCGGAATATCAACCTGAACCCTGGTTGATCGTCCCTTACTTGAGCAACTGGCCCCCATCTTTTGCAGGTATTGCCTTCTCAGCTAATTCCTACAAAAAAACAAAATACTCAGTGATAAGGCAACGGTGAAAGTCCTCCGAGTGCTCTCACCCACTCACGCCCACGTTGGCCAATACACCTAAACACTGTCGTCAGTGCCGGTCGTACCCAACCTAGGGCCCCAGTGTAACCTTTATTTACTGGAAATGTATGGGAGTGACTTACCCTAACCAGTAAATATTGGTCGTTGGAGATTTCCTGAGTGACCAGCGAAACTCCCTTAAAATAAAAAAATTGTTACACAAATCACGTTGCGCGTGCTACACCTAGCGCCAATGAGCCTGCGATTTTACGCAAAACGCATAAAAGGGTATCGCGGTGACCTAAGTATTGCACCCACAAACACGTGGTACAATCGCACAGCGTATAGGTAACTGTTACTTATCCGCTATACGACCAATGGAATCGTTTTTTTCAGGCTGCGAAACCTCAGCCGGAGCGTTTCTGAATGGGCCTATATGGGTACTACGCCAACCCCCTGGGCTGCGCTCTCTACACAAAACCTCGCTGACCTTTTAGGCCGAGGTATTCAGAGCTTCGCTTGACTTTGTCAGCGGTTTTCTGACTTCGCTGACCTCTTGGTCTGCTGTATCTACTACTTGCTCCTTTATACCTTAATCAATGTTAACGTGAGCAAACCACTCTCACGCCACCAAGTGTCCACTCACCTGGTGTGGTCTCCTACGGGATCCCGAATTCCCTGGGTCCACAAAACCTTTATTGTTTGCACACTCACGCTCGTTCACTCATATACACTTTGGTTTTTCTGTACAGAAAATTAACTTTCATTCAGGAAAAACAGTCTTAATTCCAGAGGTAATACAGTAAAAAGGCATTTAAACTAAATATTGGACACTGATCAATTTGTGCTATTATCGCGTGGCTACCGTCTCGCGATTAAACTAAAACAATGTTATTGTGTGCTTTGTATTTAGCGGGTGTACTTTTACGCACGTTGCGTGAACACGCCACGTGTGTATGCCTTTACGTTGCGAACGCAGTCCCGCACGCTGTACAAGACACGTGTACAAAGGCCGTACGTCCGCAGTGCTACAAAACTCACACTTCTATAAATGTAAGCGATGTTTAACTATAATCGCTTACTGAACACACCACACAGTTTCTACTGTATAAACCTTTACAACTAGGCCAGGCTGCGTGTGCGTCTTACACTTACTTCCTTAACTATTAACTCTATATTTTAACTAAATAGCAACAAATTTTCTCAGTACAGGTCAAAATGAATCTAGTAATCAATGCTTACAGCAAAAATGTGAGCAGATATGCAAAGAACAAAATACAGGTGTGTGCGTGTGTTGCGTGCGCATTTGGCGCCAAACAGAAATTTACAGATTTTAAAAAGAAAAATAGCTTTTGCGTTCTTGCCTTACGGATCCCTCCAGCATCCCTTCAAACCATGCAGTGCAGACACTTATCTAATAAGCACTAGTGTATCCACTGACCAAGAGAAGGCTTACAGGGGATACCTTTCCGCCCTTTGCTGATAGATAAAGTCTGTGTAAATCTGCTAGGCTGCGGGTATGAGGAAGAACCGGACGAGCTCCCAATTGATAATGTCGATATTATCTTAGACCGTAAAGCTATACCTCTAATTACACTTTTACCGTGGAGCCGCTATGGCCGCTAGACTGAATACACGTGCTACGCACTTTGTACGCTATTTGCGTACAAAGTCCTGCACGAGGTACGCACTTGGCGTACACACGCCGCGCTGAGTATACAGAGTACACACAGCGAGCGCACACACAATTGATAACCTTTAAACCTTGTTAATGATACAATGTAATGATATGCTTACACTTTAAACCCTTAACAGCAAAGTACTGCAATGATGTTATACCTTAAACCTTAAGTAGCACTGACGGTATAAAGTAACCGCAGTGCGTACACCTTATCGATACTTATACACCTTATACAGATAAATACACTCTAAAGTCCATGCAGGGAAGTGAAAACACAACACTGATTTGTAGTTGAAACCACAGGGTTCTAAGGCCACCGTGGATTTGTTCCAAAAGGTAAACAGTACAAATTATACACTACAGGCTAACAAGATAAATCAAAACAGAATAATGGCTACAGAGAATGTACATACGTGAGAATGTTCGCAAGCGCAACCCGGCCGGTCCTCCGCTGGTCATAGGCAACAAGGGGCTTTTTATACACAACATGCATACACAATACAATGGTCACTGTAATCTTATTGTCCATTGGACACAGGGATGTGCCTTTACATTACAGAAGAGGTCATAGGTGGATTTGAATAGGTGGGCGATGTCTTTCCTCAACTGCTTTTGTGGGTGGTATCCTCTGGATTCCCGCTGCATACATAATATACAGTAAACACAGTTAATGTTCATATTCTACTTTTGCACATAACTATACGCAGGAACAAGCGATCTTTCTCTAACCAACACCGGAATGTTACCCTCAAAATACCCTACAGCTGGATACTAGACATCACCTTCCAACCTTTATCTGACCCTTCCTATCATGCAAAGGCGAATCCCTTAGTCCTGGAACTGTTTAAACTATTAATACTCGCTGATGCGGTCTAGGGGAATTATATCTAAAATGTACACTATTTGGGTTAAATATGTAATGTTCTAATAACCCTCTACGCGCTCACAAACTCTACCGTAAATGCGCATACCACGCGCTAAGGCGCATGGCCGTGAAAAGCTCCGTTACGCAAATTGCGGATATGTGCACGCACGGCAGACCGAGTGCACGCGCAGCGGGCATGTGCATGGGGTTAGTACAAGGCATATGCATTACAATATTTTTCGACTTTGACAGCTCATAGCAGTTTTATGTTATGTGTTTGTCTATGTTTATGTATACCGGTATTAAGATTTTATCCACCCTTTATACTCCTACCCTATAGGGGGAATCCATTGCGTTTGACTTGCAATTTTATTTGAGTCAGGCCATTCTGGTATAATATGCATACAGACTACTGACATAGAAAATAAAAGTACCCATAGGGGGTAATTCCAAGTTGATCGCAGCAGGAATTTTGTTAGCAGTTGGGCAAAACCATGGCACTTATTCCGAGTTGTTCGCTCGCTAGCTGCTTTTAGCAGCATTGCACACCCTCTGGAAGTGTATCTTAGCATAGCAGAATTGCGAACGAAAGATTCGCAAAATTGCTAATAGAAATTTCTTAGCAGTTTCCGAGTAGCTCGACACTTACTCTGCCACTGCGATCAGTTCAGTCAGTTTCGTTCCTGGTTTGACGTCACAAACACACCCAGCGTTCGCCCAGGCACTCCCCCGTTTCTCCAGCCACTCCTGCGTTTTTCCCAGAAACTGCAGCGTTTTTTCACACACACCCATAAAACGGCCAGTTTCCGCCTAGAAACACCCACTTCCTGTCAATCACACTCCGATCACCAGAACGAAGAAAATTCCTCGTAATGCCGTGAGTAAAATACCTAACTTTTGAGTAAAATAACTAAGCGCATGCGCTCTGCGAACATTGCGCATGCGCAGTAAGCGACTAATCGCATTATAGCGAAATTTGGCAACGAGCGAACAACTCGGAATGAGGGCCCATGTGCACTGCAGGGGAGGCAGATATAACGTGCAGAAAGAGTTAGATTTGGGTGGGTTATTTTATTTCTGTGCAGGTTAAATACTGGCTGCTTTATTTTTACACTGCAAATTAGATTGCAGATTGAACACACCACACCCAAATCTAACTCTCTCTGCACATGTTAAATCTGCCTCCCCTACAGTGCACATGGTTTTGCCCAACTGCTAACAAAATTCCTGCTGCGATCAACTTGGAATTACCCCCATAGTTACTATACATCATTGAGATTTAATAAATAATACCCCTTTTTTTTTAGAAACACTGAGTATTATTTTATTATTTCTTTCCATACAGTAATAAAAATTGACAAAGAATTGTACCATAGAACCCTAGTACAGAATCTCAGCTCTACTTTGCTCATCTTTGTTCATCTTTACCCCAAACTAACAGAATATTCTTTTGTTGGCGGCACAAGAATAAAAAGAATACATTTTGGCAGTAAGGTTTTAAAATAGAAATGGAATTTACATGTCACATCTGTCCAGCTTCTCTCAGCCTGACGTTACTTTGGCCTCAGTGATAAATTCAGAATATAATGCTACATTACATAATACTGAAACGGAAAACCAGAACCCATATTATCTGAGGTCTGCTCTGGCCAAACTATCTTTTGGGCGCCAAGTAAAGGAGAACAGTTATGGGAACCTATCTGCATGTCTCCTGTTAATTTGGATGCAAAAGTAATTTTAATTATGAGAATATAAATCAATTTTTATCTAGAAATTTGTACTAGAAGAATGGGAACTAGGACATATGGGAGACCTAAGCTACAAAAAAATGAAAACAAAGAACGATTGTGCAACTGCAGGATGTGAGAATAATAGGAATGCCTGGCTCACTGTGCTAAGAAGTATTGTAGGTTGATCATGTAGTCATGTGACCCAACAGTTAATGGTTCTTAAATGGAACATGGCTGTACTCACCAGTCTGAGAGTGGTAGTGAGAGAGACATACTGTACCTATCAACACTGCAATAGTTCCTGACCAACTGGATGGAGGGTCAGTCTTGGAACTGGGATGTAATGCCTAAATCTGAACATCTGTGTCTTTGCATGGATGAAATAGTAATCTGTGGTTTGTACTATGAGCAAGATTACTTCATAATTCTTAAAGCATTTGCCAGTTTATAACACTCTTTCCACTTATTCCATTCATTTTCAAGGCTCTTCTTCTTCCCAGGAACCACTTCAAACATGGCGACAGATGTTTTAACCTGGACAAAGAATAAAGAAGTGATAAACTAGTGATAAGCGCAAGGTGATAACGCACCAGCCAGTCATTATGGATTTGAAAAATTACAGTTAGGAGCTGATTGGCTGGTGCGTTATCACCTTCCGCTTATCACTGCTGTATCCCTTCTCCAGGCTTAATACATCTACCCCATGAATCTGAGATATACTGTACAACCCCACAAATGTTTTTTTTTGTTCACCACGTTCAAAGAAGGCATGTAAGCAAGAAGACTAATCAGAGTCTGTAATTTCTGTAAATATTCCTGTGTTCCGTGCGTTCTAACAGTCACCAACTCAGCAGGTCACCTCCAGGCGCCAGCACTGACGGGAAACTTCTTCCATTGCTCCAGCATCTACAATATTCACACTGCTCCTGGCAAGGAATATGAGTCCCACTCCTGTCAGCATCACGGATGTGACATGACGATGTCCGCTACACCTACAAAGGAGCCGACTGGAGGGTAGGACACAGAGGGAAGACGATAAGTAGAATAGTAAGCACTGTCTAGCGAGTAATGGTGGTCGTGGTGCTGGGGTGTTAGCGGAACCCAACCTCTATCTTGCCTCCCGGGTGACTGGGATGAATTTACACCACTGCCTCAGCTGGCTCTGGAGGCAGCGATGGAGCCCAGATAAATATGGCTGCATGGAGGCTCCACTGAGGTAAAGTGATTTTCTTGTTCTACATAGTGGTACGTCTGCGTTTATCTCACCATTTAGAGAATCTGGCATCTGGCGAAAATGTACTGTATGTCTGAAACTTCCTAGGTTTTCTGTTTTCCTAATATAAGGTATATGTAGGAACTTATATAATGGTCAAGTTATATTTTTCTAACTAATTCCATCCATCAGAAAAAAACAGTTTTTCTATACTTCTAAGTACAGTAATAAACACCATGGGGTATATTTACGAAGATTCGTGTTTTTGCCGTTTTGAAGGGTGTTTGATCTCGAATGGTATCGGGTGCATTTTACTGCAACTTTTTGAATCCTGATACGGTCATTCACTAAGCTGCCGACTTTTCACAATTAGTATTTTCCGATGTCGATGTGATCCGTAATGTCAGGCAGTGTTTTACGGGAGTGATGAGCAAAACACTGCCTGACAAAACGCAAGGAATCCCGGCCGGATCTGTGAGAGCCAAGCAGGGCTTCATTGTGTACCTTAAAAAGGTGCTTAAAGTCTTTCAAATTCTGATAAAAAATGCGTGGGGTCCCCCCTCCTAAGCACAACCAGCCTCGGGCTCTTTGAGCCGGTCCTGGTTGACAAAATATGGGAAAAAATGACAGGAGTTCCCCCACATTTCATCAACCAGCACCAGGCTCTGAGCCTGGTCCTGGTTCCAAAAATACGGGGGGACAAAAAGCGTAGGGGTCCCCCGTATTTTTAAAACCAGCACCGGGCTCCAATAGCCAGGTACATAATGCCACAGCCGGGGGACACTTTTATAGTGGTCCCTGCGGCCCTGGCATTACATACCCAACTAGTCACCCCTGGCCGGGGTACCCTGGAGGAGTGGGAACCCCTTAAATCAAGGGGTCCCCCCCTCCAGCCACCCAAGGGCCAGGGGTGAAGCCCGAGGCTGTCCCCCCATCCAAGGGCGGCGGATGGGGGGCTGATAGCCAAGTGTAAAAAATGTGAACATTGTTTTTAGTAGCAGTACTACAAGTCCCAGCAAGCCTCCCCCGCAAGCTGGTACTTGGAGAACCACAAGTACCAGCATGCGGTGGAAAACCTGGGCCGCTGGTACCTGTAGTACTACTACTAAAAAAATACCCCCCCAAAAAAAGGACACTCACACACACCGTGAAAGTATAAGTTTATTACATACATGCACACCTCCATACATACATAGTTACCTATGTTCCCACGAGGCTCGGTCCTCTTCTCCATGTAGAATCCTTGGGGGACCTGTGAAAAAATTTATACTCACATAATCCAGTGTAGATTCTGTCCTTTGTATAATCCACGTACTTGGCAAAACAAAAAAACGGAAACCCGACCACGCACTGAAAGGGGTCCCATGATTACACATGGGACCCCTTTCCCCGACTGCCAGGACCCCCCCCTGACTCCTGTCAAAGAGGGTCCCTTCAGCCAATCAGGGAGCGCCACGTCGTGGCACTCTCCTGATTGGCTGTGTGCTCCTGTAGTGTCTGTGAGGCAGCACACGGCAGAGATACAATGTAGCGCCTATGCGCTCCATTGTATCCAATGGTGGGAACTTTGCGGTCAGCGGTGAGGTTACTTTCAGTCAACCGCTGACCGCAAAGTTCCCACCATTGGCTTTAGAGAGAATGTCATTATCTTGTCGCCATAAGCAAAAACAACGTAATAATAATCAACGAAATACAGGGGTGGATTGGGATGGAAAACCAGCCCAGGAAATGTATGGAAGCAGCCCCAATGGGGGCACAGCCTATTGAGGGGATAGAGTCTGTTGAGGGGGGATCCCTAGAGGGGACGGGCCTGATTGTATACAATTGCAGCCCTCCTTGTGTCTTTTTCTGCAGTTGTGTCTGAAACCAGGGGCGGATTGTGATCTAAAAGTGACCCTGTAAAATTTTGTAGAAGTGGCCTGACATGGACAGTACAAGAGGTATAACATACTGTGTAGCCTTGGCAGCATCACTGGATGGCAGAGTTGCTGTTCTGGAATAACAGTATGAATGCGGACAGTGCAGTGTACTGAGTGCCTACCAGGAATCTTCCTGGTGAGCCCTGTGGCCAATCTGCCCCTGGCGAAATATATATCTTTGTGTTCAAGTGTTTTTAGCTCTGTGGAGCTCTACTGAAGGAGACACTGGGCCTAATTCATGTTTGTAAGGAAAGCAAAAAAGCAAGCAACTGAGTAAAACCATTGTTACATCGGGGCAGTACGGATGGTGTAATGGTTAGCATTACTGCCTCACAGCACTGAGGTCATGGGTTCGATTCCCACCATGGCCCTAACTGTGGGGAGTTTGTATATTCTCCCCGTACTCAGGGCCGGATTAACAATGGGGCTGATGGAGCTG
Organism: Pseudophryne corroboree; assembly: GCF_028390025.1. Classification (NCBI taxonomy): domain Eukaryota; kingdom Metazoa; phylum Chordata; class Amphibia; order Anura; family Myobatrachidae; genus Pseudophryne; species Pseudophryne corroboree. The sequence goes on from NC_086452.1 coordinate 86,293,745, forward strand.
CAGCTCCAAGCCCACCCTCAAAAATAGGCCCACAGCATCTGCAAATGTCTATGCTGCTGTAAACAGGAAAAAGTTTTTTTCCTGCTACCGCAGCCTCCAGCGCCTCCCACGGCCCGCCCCCTCTGGCATCACCAACAACAGCCGGACCCCCCTCACCCCCCAGCCGCAGTGCCGATCAGTGGCACATGCGGGGAAGCTGAGAAACCAAGTCTTTATCATGTTCAGAGCCCACAACTGTAGCTCCGCCCCCTCGCGTCATTAGGCCACGCCCCTTGCGTCATTATGCCCGCGATCTGCGTCCCGCTGCTGGCAGGTACCCCAGTGGCAGGAAGGGAGATGGAGACAACATTATTTTTAGTCATAACTGAAGGAGCTTCTTCAGGCTTCCCAGCAAAAGCCCTGCTGCCAGGACAGGAACTCTATTGAGCAGTACTGCAAAGTGCAAATTAATTGTGGCTCTGTAGTTTTATCCTCTTCTCCCAAGGAGAGGACCGGTGTATGATTGGTGTGTGGGGCCGCTTGTCATCTGTGGCCCCATCTACCTCACCCACGCGTCCTAACTTAATGTACTTTGCCTAGTGTGGTGCGGCCGCCGGCCGCTAACAGGAGAAGAGGTCCTGCCCCCACACCACCCGGCTGTCAGGAAGAGGAAGAGGTCTGAATGCCAAACTCTGCTGACGTCATCGCGCGGACCTTGGAGGAAGAGACGGTGCGGCCGCGGTGGATCCAGCAGGATTGGTGAGTAGAAGTCTTCTCTAATCTCTCTGACCTCTGCCTGCAAACGAAGTGCTCTTGTGATAGAGCAGTACTATCACCCCCCCCCCACATCACCACCGCCTGTGAGTAACAGACACTGCTGTGCGTTGTAATGTGAGTAATGGATGCCTCTGTGTGATGTCATGTGAGTAATGGACACCTCTGTGCGGTATAATGTGAGTAATGGATGCCTGTGTGCAGTATAATGTGAGTAATGGATGCTTCTGTGCAGTGTAATGTGAGTAATGGACGCCTCTGTGCGGTATAATGTGAGTAATGGATGCCTGTGTGCAGTATAATGTGAGTAATGGATGCTTCTGTGCAGTGTAATGTGAGTAATGGACGCCTCTGTGCGGTGTAATGTGAGTAATGGATGCCTCTGTGCGGTATAATGTGAGTAATGGACGCCTCTGTGCGGTGTAATGTGAGTAATGGACGCCTCTGTGCGGTGTAATGTGAGTAATGGACGCCTCTGTGCGGTGTAATGTGGGGTAGGGATGCCGCTGTGCAGTGTAATGTGAGGTAGGGATGCCGCTGTGCGGTGTAATGTGGGGCAGGGATGCCTCTGTGCGGTGTAATGTGGGGTAGGGATGCCGCTGTGCGGTGTAATGTGGGGTAGGGATGCCGCTGTGCGGTGTAATGTGGGGTAGGGATGCCGCTGTGCGGTGTAATGTGGGGTAGGGATGCCGCTTTGCGGTGTAATGTGGGGTAGGGATGCCGCTGTGCGGTGTAATGTGAGGTAGGGATGCCGCTGTGCGGTGTAATGTGGGGTAGGGATGCCGCTTTGCGGTGTAATGTGGGGTAGGGATGCCGCTGTGCGGTGTAATGTGAGGTAGGGATGCCGCTGTGCGGTGTAATGTGGGGTAGGGATGCCGCTGTGCAGTGTAATGTGGGGTAGGGATGCCGCTGTGCAGTGTAATGTGAGGTAGGGATGCCGCTGTGCGGTGTAATGTGGGGTAGGGATGCCGCTGTGCGGTGTAATGTGGGGTAGGGATGCCTCTGTGCGGTGTAATGTGGGGTAGGGATGCCTCTGTGCGGTGTAATGTGGGGTAGGGATGCCGCTGTGCGGTGTAATGTGGGGTAGGGATGCCGCTGTGCGGTGTAATGTGGGGTAGGGATGCCGCTGTGCGTTGTAATGTGAGGTAGGGATGCCGCTGTGCGGTGTAATGTGGGGTAGGGATGCCGCTGTGCAGTGTAATGTGGGGTAAGGATGCCGCGATGCCGCTGTGCAGTGTAATGTGGGGTAGGTATGCCGCTGTGCAGTGTAATGTGGGGTAGGGATGCCGCTGTGCGGTGTAATGTGGGGTAGGGATGCCGCTGTGCGGTGTAATGTGGGGTAGGGATGCCGCTGTGCGGTGTAATGTGGGGTAGGGATGCCGCTTTGCGGTGTAATGTGGGGTAGGGATGCCGCTGTGCGGTGTAATGTGAGGTAGGGATGCCGCTGTGCGGTGTAATGTGGGGTAGGGATGCCGCTTTGCGGTGTAATGTGGGGTAGGGATGCCGCTGTGCGGTGTAATGTGAGGTAGGGATGCCGCTGTGCGGTGTAATGTGGGGTAGGGATGCCGCTGTGCAGTGTAATGTGGGGTAGGGATGCCGCGATGCCGCTGTGCGGTGTAATGTGGGGTAGGGATGCCGCTGTGCAGTGTAATGTGGGGTAGGGATGCCGCTGTGCTGTGTAATGTGGGGTAGGGATGCCGCTGTGCGGTGTAATGTGGGGTAGGGATGCCTCTGTGCGGTGTAATGTGGGGTAGGGATGCCGCTGTGCGGTCTAATGTGGGGTAGGGATGCCGCTGTGCGGTGTAATGTGGGGTAGGGATGCCGCTTTGCGGTGTAATGTGGGGTAGGGATGCCGCTGTGCGGTGTAATGTGGGGTAGGGATGCATCTGTGCAGTGTAATGTGGGGTAGGGATGCCGCTGTGCAGTGTAATGTGGGGTAGGGATGCCGCTGTGCGGTGTAATGTGGGGTAGGGATGCCGCTGTGCTGTGTAATGTGGGGTAGGGATGCCGCTGTGCTGTGTAATGTGGGGTAGGGATGCCGCTGTGCTGTGTAATGTGGGGTAGGGATGCCGCTGTGCGGTGTAATGTAGGGTAGGGATGCCGCTGTGCGGTGTAATGTGGGGTAGGGATGCCGCTGTGCGGTGTAATGTGGGGTAGGGATGCATCTGTGCAGTGTAATGTGGGGTAGGGATGTCGGTTTAATGAAAGTAACGAACGTCGCTGGGCGCGGTCATAAATAAATCTATCTACACACAGGGATGGGGGAGATCTACTAAGCCTTGAAAAGTGATACATTTCATGGTGATAATGTACCAGCCAATTATCTGCTAACTGCCATGTTACAGGCTGGGATTGAGAAATGACAGTTAGGAGCTGATTGGTTGGTACTTTATCACCGTGAAATTTATAACTTTTTAAGGCTTAGTACATCTGGCCCAAATAATTATCCAGTAAAGGAGCGCAGCACACCACACTCATTTATTTTAATTTAAAACCACTCAGTCTTGACTCAGCCGCTGAGGTTACCATACCACAAACAGACTGAGACCTCCCGCAGTCAGCGCCAGGTGAACTGGAGCTATTGGTTACAAGGGGCTTCCTATTCTGAATGTGACCACACAGACTGATCCCTCCCAGCAGACTTCGGTCAAGCGGTCACACTCGGATTAGAACAGCCCTATTATTTGAGCAGCATCACACTGTTCCTGCAAGTTACTGCCCCCCATACATCAAGGCTGCAATTCTACAAACCGTCGGCACCGCCGATCTGCCGATCAGCGATCCATTGAGAAATCGGCATGAAATGACATGTTAAAAAAATACCTGATTTGCCGATCCCGACTGTTTTTTAGTAGGGAAGTGTGAGGTGTGTCCAAACTGATGGCTAAATGTATTATACATGCCACTTAGAGATGTGCACTTGAAATTTTTCGGGTTTTGTGTTTTGGTTTTGGGTTCGGTTCCGCGGCCGTGTTTTGGGTTCGACCGCGTTTTGGCAAAACCTCACCGAATTTTTTTTGTCGGATTCGGGTGTGTTTTGGATTCGGGTGTTTTTTTCAAAAAACACTAAAAAACAGCTTAAATCATAGAATTTGGGGGTCATTTTGATCCCAAAGTATTATTAACCTCAAAAACCATAATTTCCACTCATTTTCAGTCTATTCTGAATACCTCACACCTCACAATATTATTTTTAGTCCTAAAATTTGCACCGAGGTCGCTGGATGACTAAGCTAAGCGACCCTAGTGGCCGACACAAACACCGGGCCCATCTAGGAGTGGCACTGCAGTGTCACGCAGGATGGCCCTTCCAAAAAACACTCCCCAAACAGCACATGACGCAAAGAAAAAAAGAGGCGCAATGAGGTAGCTGTGTGAGTAAGCTAAGCGACCCTAGTGGCCGACACAAACACCTGGCCCATCTAGGAGTGGCACTGCAGTGTCACGCAGGATGGCCCTTCCAAAAAACACTCCCCAAACAGCACATGACGCAAAGAAAAAAAGAGGCGCAATGAGGTAGCTGTGTGAGTAAGATAAGCGACCCTAGTGGCCGACACAAACACCGGGCCCATCTAGGAGTGGCACTGCAGTGTCATGCAGGATGGCCCTTCCAAAAAACACTCCCCAAACAGCACATGACGCAAAGAAAAAAAGAGGCGCAATGAGGTAGCTGTGTGAGTAAGCTAAGCGACCCTAGTGGCCGACACAAACACCGGGCCCATCTAGGAGTGGCACTGCAGTGTCACGCAGGATGGCCCTTCCAAAAAACACTCCCCAAACAGCACATGACGCAAAGAAAAAAAGAGGCGCAATGAGGTAGCTGTGTGAGTAAGATAAGCGACCCTAGTGGCCGACACAAACACCGGGCCCATCTAGGAGTGGCACTGCAGTGTCACGCAGGATGGCCCTTCCAAAAAACACTCCCCAAATAGCACATGACGCAAAGAAAAAAAGAGGCGCAATGAGGTAGCTGTGTGAGTAAGCTAAGCGACCCTAGTAGCCGACACAAACACCTGGCCCATCTAGGAGTGGCACTGCAGTGTCACGCAGGATGGCCCTTCCAAAAAACACTCCCCAAACAGCACATGACGCAAAGAAAAAAAAAGGCGCAATGAGGTAGCTGTGTGAGTAAGATAAGCGACCCTAGTGGCCGACACAAACACCGGGCCCATCTAGGAGTGGCACTGCAGTGTCATGCAGGATGGCCCTTCCAAAAAACACTCCCCAAACAGCACATGACGCAAAGAAAAAAAGAGGCGCAATGAGGTAGCTGTGTGAGTAAGCTAAGCGACCCTAGTGGCCGACACAAACACCGGGCCCATCTAGGAGTGGCACTGCAGTGTCACGCAGGATGGCCCTTCCAAAAAACACTCCCCAAACAGCACATGACGCAAAGAAAAAAAGAGGCGCAATGAGGTAGCTGTGTGAGTAAGATAAGCGACCCTAGTGGCCGACACAAACACCGGGCCCATCTAGGAGTGGCACTGCAGTGTCACGCAGGATGGCCCTTCCAAAAAACACTCCCCAAACAGCACATGACGCAAAGAAAAAAAGAGGCGCAATGAGGTAGCTGTGTGAGTAAGATAAGCGACCCTAGTGGCCGACACAAACACCGGGCCCATCTAGGAGTGGCACTGCAGTGTCACGCACGATGGCCCTTCCAAAAAACACTCCCCAAACAGCACATGACGCAAAGAAAAATTAAAGAAAAAAGAGGTGCAAGATGGAATTGTCCTTGGGCCCTCCCACCCACCCTTATGTTGTATAAACAGGACATGCACACTTTAACCAACCCATCATTTCAGTGACTGGGTCTGCCACACGACTGTGACTGAAATGACGGGTTGGTTTGGACCCCCACCAAAAAAGAAGCAATTAATCTCTCCTTGCACAAACTGGCTCTACAGAGGCAAGATGTCCACCTCATCATCATCCTCCGATATATCACCGTGTACATCCCCCTCCTCACAGATTATCAATTCGTCCCCACTGGAATCCACCATCTCAGCTCCCTGTGTACTTTGTGGAGGCAATTGCTGCTGGTCAATGTCTCCACGGAGGAATTGATTATAATTCATTTTAATGAACATCATCTTCTCCACATTTTCTGGATGTAACCTCGTACGCCGATTGCTGACAAGGTGAGCGGCGGCACTAAACACTCTTTCGGAGTACACACTTGTGGGAGGGCAACTTAGGTAGAATAAAGCCAGTTTGTGCAAGGGCCTCCAAATTGCCTCTTTTTCCTGCCAGTATAAGTACGGACTGTGTGACGTGCCTACTTGGATGCGGTCACTCATATAATCCTCCACCATTCTTTCAATGGGGAGAGAATCATATGCAGTGACAGTAGACGACATGTCCGTAATCGTTGACAGGTCCTTCAGTCCGGACCAGATGTCAGCATCAGCAGTCGCTCCAGACTGCCCTGCATCACCGCCAGCGGGTGGGCTCGGAATTCTGAGCCTTTTCCTCGCACCCCCAGTTGCGGGAGAATGTGAAGGAGGAGATGTTGACAGGTCGCGTTCCGCTTGACTTGACAATTTTCTCACCAGCAGGTCTTTGAACCCCAGTAGACTTGTGTCTGCCGGAAAGAGAGATCCAAGGTAGGTTTTAAATCTAGGATCGAGCACGGTGGCCAACATGTAGTGCTCTGATTTCAACAGATTGACCACCCGTGAATCCTTGTTAAGCGAATTAAGGGCTCCATCCACAAGTCCCACATGCCTAGCGGAATCGCTCCGTGTTAGCTCCTCCTTCAATGTCTCCAGCTTCTTCTGCAAAAGCCTGATGAGGGGAATGACCTGACTCAGGCTGGCAGTGTCTGAACTGACTTCACGTGTGGCAAGTTCAAAGGGCAGCAGAACCTTGCACAACGTTGAAATCATTCTCCACTGCGCTTGAGACAGGTGCATTCCACCTCCTATATCGTGCTGAATTGTATAGGCTTGAATGGCCTTTTGCTGCTCCTCCAACCTCTGAAGCATATATAGGGTTGAATTCCACCTCGTTACCACTTCTTGCTTCAGATGATGGCAGGGCAGGTTCAGGCGTTTTTGGTGTTGCTCCAGTCTTCTGTACGTGGTGCCTGTACGCCGAAAGTGTCCCGCAATTCTTCTGGCCACCGACAGCATCTCTTGCACGCCCCTGTCGTTTTTTAAAAAATTCTGCACCACCAAATTCAAGGTATGTGCAAAACATGGGACGTGCTGGAATTTGCCCAGATTTAATGCGCACACAATATTGCTGGCGTTGTCCGATGCCACAAATCCACAGGAGAGTCCAATTGGGGTAAGCCATTCCGCGATGATCTTCCTCAGTTGCCGTAAGAGGTTTTCAGCTGTGTGCGTATTCTGGAAACCGGTGATACAAAGCGTAGTCTGCCTAGTAAAGAGTTGGCGTTTGCGAGATGCTGCTACTGGTGCCGCCGCTGCTGTTCTTGCGGCGGGAGTCCATACATCTACCCAGTGGGCTGTCACAGTCATATAGTCCTGACCCTGCCCTGCTCCACTTGTCCACATGTCCGTGGTTAAGTGGACATTGGGTACAGCTGCATTTTTTAGGACACTGGTGACTCTTTTTCTGAGGTCTGTGTACATTTTCGGTATCGCCTGCCTAGAGAAATGGAACCTAGATGGTATTTGGTACCGGGGACACAGTACCTCCAACAAGTCTCTAGTTGGCTCTGCAGTAATGATGGATACCGGAACCACGTTTCTCACCACCCAGGATGCCAAGGCCTCAGTTATCCGCTTTGCAGCAGGATGACTGCTGTGATATTTCATCTTCCTCGCAAAGGACTGTTGGACAGTCAATTGCTTGGTGGAAGTAGTAAAAGTGGGCTTACGAGTACGACTTCCCCTCTGGGATGACCATCGACTCCCAGCAGCAACAACAGCAGCGCCAGCAGCAGTAGGCGTTACACGCAAGGATGCATCGGAGGAATCCCAGGCAGGAGAGGACTCGTCAGAATTGCCAGTGACATGGCCTGCAGGACTATTGGCATTCCTGGGGAAGGAGGAAATTGACACTGAGGGAGTTGGTGGGGTGGTTTGCGTGAGCTTGGTTACAAGAGGAAGGGATTTACTGGTCAGTGGACTGCTTCCGCTGTCGCCCAAAGTTTTTGAACTTGTCACTGACTTATTATGAATGCGCTGCAGGTGACGTATAAGGGAGGATGTTCCGAGGTGGTTAACGTCCTTATCCCTACTTATTACAGCTTGACAAAGGCAACACACGGCTTGACAAATGTTGTCCGCATTTCTGGTGAAATACTTCCACACCAAAGAGCTGATTTTTTTGGTATTTTCACCAGGCATGTCAACGGCCCTATTCCTCCCACGGACAACAGGTGTCTCCCCGGGTGCCTGACTTAAACAAACCACCTCACCATCAGAATCCTCCTTGTCAATTTCCTCCCCAGCGCCAGCAACACCCATATCCTCCTCATCCTGGCGTACTTCAACACTGACATCTTCAATCTCACTATCAGGAACTGGACTGCGGGTGCTCCTTCCAGCACTTGCAGGGGGCGTGCAAATGGTGGAAGGCGCATGCTCTTCACGTCCAGTGTTGGGAAGGTCAGGCATCGCAACCGACACAATTGGACTCTCCTTGTGGATTTGGGATTTCGAAGAACGCACAGTTCTTTGCGGTGCTTTTGCCAGCTTGAGTCTTTTCAGTTTTCTAGCGAGAGGCTGAGTGCTTCCATCCTCATGTGAAGCTGAACCACTAGCCATGAACATAGGCCAGGGCCTCAGCCGTTCCTTGCCACTCCGTGTGGTAAATGGCATATTGGCAAGTTTACGCTTCTCCTCCGACAATTTTATTTTAGATTTTGGAGTCCTTTTTTTACTGATATTTGGTGTTTTGGATTTTACATGCTCTGTACTATGACATTGGGCATCGGCCTTGGCAGACGACGTTGCTGGCATTTCATCGTCTCGGCCATGACTAGTGGCAGCAGCTTCAGCACGAGGTGGAAGTGGATCTTGATCTTTCCCTAATTTTGGAACCTCAACATTTTTGTTCTCCATATTTTAATAGGCACAACTAAAAGGCACCTCAGGTAAACAATGGAGATGGATGGATACTAGTATACTTATGGATGGACGAGCGACTGCCGACACAGAGGTAGCTACAGCCGTGGACTACCGTACTGTGTCTGCTGCTAATATAGACTGGATGATAATGAGATGAAATCAATATATATATATATAATATCACTAGTACTGCAGCCGGACAGGTATATATATTTATTATGTAATGACTGATGACGGACCTGCTGGACACTGTCAGCTCAGCAGCACCGCAGACTGCTACAGTAAGCTACTATAGTAGTATGTATCAAGAAGAAAGAAAAAAAAAAAAACACGGGTAGGTGGTATACAATTATGGATGGACTGCCGAGTGCCAACACAGAGGTAGCTACAGCCGTGGACTACCGTACTGTGTCTGCTGCTAATATAGACTGGATGATAATGAGATGAAATCAATATAATATCACTAGTACTGCAGCCGGACAGGTATGTATATTTATTATGTAATGACTGATGACGGACCTGCTGGACACTGTCAGCTCAGCAGCACCGCAGACTGCTACAGTAAGCTACTATACTATAGTAGTATGTACAAAGAAGAAAGAAAAGAAAAAAACCACGGGGAGGTGGTATACAATTATGGATGGACTGCCGAGTGCCGACACAGAGGTAGCTACAGCCGTGGACTACCGTACTGTGTCTGCTGCTAATATAGACTGGATGATAATGAGATGAAATCAATATAATATCACTAGTACTGCAGCCGGACAGGTATGTATATTTATTATGTAATGACTGATGACGGACCTGCTGGACACTGTCAGCTCAGCAGCACCGCAGACTGCTACAGTAAGCTACTATACTATAGTAGTATGTACAAAGAAGAAAGAAAAAAAAAAACCACGGGGAGGTGGTATACAATTATGGATGGACTGCCGAGTGCCGACACAGAGGTAGCTACAGCCGTGGACTAACGTACTGTGTCTGCTGCTAATATAGACTGGATGATAATGAGATGAAATCAATATAATATCACTAGTACTGCAGCCGGACAGGTATGTATATTTATTATGTAATGACTGATGACGGACCTGCTGGACACTGTCAGCTCAGCAGCACCGCAGACTGCTACAGTAAGCTACTATACTATAGTAGTATGTACAAAGAAGAAAGAAAAAAAAAAAACCACGGGGAGGTGGTATACAATTATGGATGGACTGCCGAGTGCCGACACAGAGGTAGCTACAGCCGTGGACTAACGTACTGTGTCTGCTGCTAATATAGACTGGATGATAATGAGATGAAATCAATATAATATCACTAGTACTGCAGCCGGACAGGTATGTATATTTATTATGTAATGACTGATGACGGACCTGCTGGACACTGTCAGCTCAGCAGCACCGCAGACTGCTACAGTAAGCTACTATACTATAGTAGTATGTACAAAGAAGAAAGAAAAAAAAAACCACGGGGAGGTGGTATACAATTATGGATGGACTGCCGAGTGCCGACACAGAGGTAGCTACAGCCGTGGACTAACGTACTGTGTCTGCTGCTAATATAGACTGGATGATAATGAGATGAAATCAATATAAAATCACTAGTACTGCAGCCGGACAGGTATGTATATTTATTATGTAATGACTGATGACGGACCTGCTGGACACTGTCAGCTCAGCAGCACCGCAGACTGCTACAGTAAGCTACTATACTATAGTAGTATGTACAAAGAAGAAAGAAAAAAAAAAACCACGGGGAGGTGGTATACAATTATGGATGGACTGCCGAGTGCCGACACAGAGGTAGCTACAGCCGTGGACTAACGTACTGTGTCTGCTGCTAATATAGACTGGATGATAATGAGATGAAATCAATATAATATCACTAGTACTGCAGCCGGACAGGTATGTATATTTATTATGTAATGACTGATGACGGACCTGCTGGACACTGTCAGCTCAGCAGCACCGCAGACTGCTACAGTAAGCTACTATACTATAGTAGTATGTACAAAGAAGAAAGAAAAAAAAAAAAAAACACGGGTAGGTGGTATACAATATTATATATATATATATATTATATACAATTATATATTAAACTGGTGGTGATTGATTATTAAACTGGTGGTCAGGTCACTGGTCACACTATCAGCAACTTGCAAGTAGTACTCCTAAGCAGACAATAACAAAATATATTATACTGGTCTGGTGGTCAGTGTGGTCACAATGGCAGTGTGGCACTGACTCTGGCAGCAAAAGTGTGCACTGTACGTTATATGTACTCCTGAGTCCTGCTCTCAGACTCTAACTCAGGGGTGGCCAACCAGTCAGAAACAAAGAGCCAAAAAATCTTGTTAGGCACGTCAAAGAGCCAACATCAAGCCACAGGCGCACATGCAGAAATGGGGTGCGGCCCTGTGGCTGCTAGGCCACGCCTCTGGTATAAAATACATTTAAAAAGCCAGATCCAACATAAAATACATTTAAAAAGCCACTTCCACATACCCTACTGTGTCACTTCAGCCAGCTACCTCATGTGTCAGTCCTGCCAGCACTCTCCTTTGTCCTTTGTTTGCCAGTGGGTGTCTCACCTCTAGTATCTGGCTCTCTCAGTTCTCAGTCTCCGTAGTGCTGCTGCCTGTCTTGCTGGAGTGCAGCAGTTTCTGGATCTGTTGCGGTCACGTGACTTCGAGTGTCTGGAGCCACATTTGAATAAAGAAAGAGCCGCATGAGGCTCAAGAGCCACAGGTTGGCCACCACTGCTCTAACTGCTCCACACTGTCAGTGTCTCCCCCACAAGTCAGATAATTAATACAGTCACACTATCTAATCTATATCACTTCAGCAAGTAGTAGTAGTATAGTAGTACTCCTCCTAATAATGCTCCCCAAAATTACTACTACTGTGTCTCTCTCTCTTCTCTAAACGGAGAGGACGCCAGCCACGTCCTCTCCCTATGAATCTCAATGCACGTGTGAAAATGGCGGCGACGCGCGGCTCCTTATATAGAATCCGAGTCTCGCGATAGAACCCGAGCCTCGCGAGAATCCGACAGCGGGATGATGATGTTCGGGCGCGCTCGGGTTAACCGAGCAAGGCGGGAAGATCCGAGTCGCTCGGACCCGTGAAGAAAAAACTGAAGTTCGGGCGGGTTCGGATTCAGAGGAACCGAACCCGCTCATCTCTAATGCCACTCTAACACTTCCTGCTTCACATGATTAACGAGGCGACGCAGGAAGTGACATCAACAAGATGTATTAACATCTTGTCTGCCTAGTGCTCCCTCCTCCGGCGATGTTCCACTGAGCACACAGCGCATCAGCTCAGTGCTGACGCGCTATGTCTCCCTGCCCGACCGGCTCCACTGTACATGCGCAATATCTCATACTCACACGTGATCCCTTACGCAGTCCGGAGCCGGCACCCGCCACAGCCAGGGACAACTCTATCCCAGCTGCAGTGCCGATATGGACAGGGGCTCTATCTGAGCTATAACGTGCGCTGATTCCGCTTCTCCTCCATAATGGAGGGTAATACATTTACCACTATAATCTAAACTGCAGTGTAGAAATGAAGCTGTCCAGTATTAGTGGTATACACCCAAATTTAAATCTCTCTGCACATGTTGTATCAGCCCCACGTGGTTTTGCCCAGTTGTGTTCTTTTTGCCTATGCTTACAACTCTGAATCTGCTGTTACTTCTGCCTGAATGACAGACTGAGTGACACCACCACTTCCATATGCTGTTTGAGTCATTGGACGAGCACCAGAGCATGTTGGTAAAATACTGAGGTGTGCCGAAAACGCTGTGACTGGTTTTGGTTTTGTCATTTTTCTAAAAATTGACAAAAACTAGAATCACATAATTTGGGCATTTTTTTTGTTCCCAGAGTATTACTAACCTCAATAACATTCATTTAATTTTATTAATAAATCATAGGTTGTGTTTTTTGTGTTGTTTTACTTTAGACAGGTATATTTATTTATTATTTATTTATTTATTAACAGTTTCTTATATAGCGCAGCATATTCCGTTGCGCTTTACAATTAGAACAACAGTAATAGAACAAAACTGGGTAAAAACAGACAGACAGAGGTAGGAAGGCCCTGCTCGCAAGCTTACAATCTATAGGGAAATAGGCATAGATACACAAGGATAGATGCTACCTATTGCATAATGGTCCACCAGATTGCTAGGTTCTTAATGGGTTGTATGATGATACCCCACAAAGTTATCCAAGTGTCAGGAGGGTGTGAGACTAAAGAAAGACAAGATATGTGATGTTATGAATATTCTACAGAGGATGTAATTAGATAGGGAAGCACTGAAGGTTATGTCGGTGGGTCTGGAATTTGATAGGCTTGTCTGAAGAGGTGAGTTTTCAGGGAACATTTAAAGGTTTGGAGACTAGAGGCGAGTCTTACTGTGCGTGGGAGGGCATTCCACAGAGTGGGTGAAGCCCGGATAAAGTCCTGTAATTTTGAGTGTGAACAAGTAATGCGTGTGGATGAGAGACGTAGATCTTGTGCAGAGCGGAGAGGTCGGGTAGGGAGATATTTTGAGATGAGTGAAGAGATGTATGTTGGTGCAGTTTGGTTAATAGCCTTGTATGTGAGTAAAAGTATTTTATATTTAATACGGTAGAATACCGGTAACCAATGGAGGGACTGACAGAGCGGATCTGCAGACGATGAACGTCTGGCAAGGAAGATTAGTCTCGCAGCTGCATTCAAAATGAATTGTAGTGGTGAGAGCCTATGTTTGGGAAGACCGGTCAGGAGACTATTACAATAATCAATGCGGGAGATAATGAGAGCATGGATTAGAGTTTTTGCTGTGTCTTGTGTAAGATAAGGGCGTATTTTGGATATGTTTCTTAGATGTATGTAACATGATCTTGAGACAGATTGAATGTGGGTAACAAAGGACAGTTCAGAGTCAAGAATGACACCTAGGCAGCGAGCTTGTGGGGTAGGGGTGATTGCCGAGTTCTCAACAGTGATAGAGATATCAGGTTGGAAACTACTATTGGCCGGTGGAAATATAATTAATTCTGTTTTGGAAATATTAAGTTTGAGGTGGCGAGATGTCATCCAAGATGAAATGGCAGAAAGGCATTCAGTGACACGGCCCAATACAGATGGTGACAAATCAGGGGAGGATAGGTAGATTTGAGTATCATCCGCATACAGATGGTACTGAAATCCGAAAGAGTTGATTAGTTTGCCAAGAGATGTGGTATAGATAGAGAAAAGCAGAGGACCTAGGACTGAGCCTTGCGGTACTCCAACTGAGAGAGGTAGCGAAGGAGAGGTGGAATCAGAGAAACGAACACTGAAGGAGCGATTAGATAGGTAGGATGAGAACCAAGAAAGGGCTGTGTCCTGAATACCTAGGGATTGTAGTGTTTGTATGAGAAGAGAGTGGTCAACAGTGTCAAAAGCAGCAGAGAGATCAAAGAGAATAAGTAGAGAGAAATGTCCTTTAGATTTAGCAGTGACCAAATCATTCACTACCTTAGTCAGTGCTGTCTCTGTGGAGTGTTGGGCACGAAATCCTGACTGAAGTGGGTCCAGTAGGCTGTGTGAGTTAAGAAAGTGTGTGAGGCGAGTGTAGGCAAGTCTCTCCAGTAGCTTGGAGGGGCATGGGAGCTGAGAGATGGGACGGTAGTTAGAGAGAGCGTTCGGGTCAGAGTTGTGTTTTTTCAGAATGGGAGTAATTAATCACTGCATGCTTGTATAGAGAAGGAAAGATACCAGTAGACAGGGAGAGATTACAGATTTTTGTTAAGGTTGGGATGAGCACAGTAGACAGAGCTTTACTAATTTGTGAGGGTATAGAGTCAAGGGGAGAGGTATTAGAGTAGGCAGATGAAAAGAGTGCAGATACTTCATCTTCATTTGTAGGATCAAAGGAAGAGAAGGTGTTAGAGGGTTCAGGCAGGGAATTGAGCAGGTCACTTGCTGTGGAAGAGCATACCATTTCATTTCGGATCTTGTCAATCTTGTCCTTGAAATAGGAAGCAAGATCTTGCGCACTGACAGTGGCTGGTGGGTTAGGTGAGGGAGGGACAAGAAGTGATTTAAATGTATTAAAAAGTCGCTTGGGGTTAGAGGCTTGAGCAGAGATGAGAGATTGAAAATATGTTTGTTTGGCAGTGTCCAGAGCAGTACGATAAGAGTGGTAGGTGGTCTTATATGTGAGAAAGTCACTTGAACTACGAGATTTACGCCACTGGCGTTCAACTTTTCGTGAGAGTTTTTGTAAGTGTCTAGTGTATTTAGAGTGCCACGGTTGACATCTAAGTCTACGTGGAGTGTGATGGGTAGCTGGAGCCACTTCATTAAGTGCTGTTACTAGAGTTTGGTTAAGGTGTGACACAGCGGTCTCTGGAGAGGTGAATGTAGAAATTGGTGAAAGCAGTGGTTGCAGAGAGGTAGATAGTTGTTGAAAATTAATAGCGTTAATATTTCTGCGGGTAAGAGGTGTCCTTGTAGACTTTATGGACATTGAGTTTGAAGTAATGGAGGAGAGCATGCATGTGCATGCAAGGTATATGCTTAATTTAAGAAAAGAGGAGAAGGAGATTGAAGTGGGTAAAGGAAGTTGGGTAGCTATGCCCTCCTTGGTGCTAGTTGCACCTCACGGCACAGACCACACCCCCATATCAGTAGTCACACCCCCTGCGGCAGCCCACAATAGGCCCTTTATAAATTTCAGCTCCAGGCCCATCAGGACCTTAATCTGGCACTGCCCGTACTTGCGTGGGTTTCCTGCGGGTACTCCGGTTTCCTCCCACAATCCAAAATTATACTGGTAGGTTAATTGGCTCCCAACAAAATTAACCCTAGCATGAATGTGTGTGCGTGTACATGTGATAGGGAATATAGATTGTAAACTCCACTGGGGCAGGGACTGATGTGAATGACCGAATATTCTCTGTAAAGCGCTGCGGAATTTGTGTGCGCTCTATAAAATAACTGGTAATAAATAATAATAATAATAAATAATTGTTACTGCAGGTTATCTTTACACGCCACCTATGGAGTCTCTGATGGTACGAGCATCTGCTATCAAGAAGTATAAACAAGCTTTCCTTGCTTTTATATTTATTTAGAAGTATCACATTTTTCTATATTTTTTTGTATGTGTAAATTGTGGTTATTAGGAGACCTTTATAGATTAATAGGCTGCAAGCTAGGATGTGTGCACTACAAAACCTATTTGGTTTACTTTTATGGAAGCTAAAGGTAACTGTGTCCAAAATGTAACATCTTAGAGGTCTGTATATTAATTGTAAACACTGGTTTTACATACCCTAATGGCTATTTGTCCAATTCTTCAATGGTCCAACAATTCATGTCTGAATACAATAAATCCACAAAATTGACTTATCTAATACGTGACAGATAATCTACATTATTTGTAATTGAAGTTTTATCTTATTCCTTTGTTATGTGACTATAAATTATCCCTAAACCATTATTATTTACAGTTGACTTCACTTGGATAGCATAAGAACCAATATTTGTTCAAGCATAGAACATCGGTGTTTGTGACACATTACAAGCAATTATTAATCTGTGCAGATAACGAGACTGCATTCAGGCACATTTGTTCCACCAAACTATAATTCATAAAGTCCTGTGATAGACTTTGTTGAGCTAATCTTGGTCTTTGCTGAGATACTTATCCAGGAAAACTGCTCCTTGCCTGAACTCAGTATCATTCTTTGTGACGTCTGTTCACTTAAATTGGATTTATTATTAAGGAGATGAATGATCTCCGGTCTCCCACAACCCACGGCCAAGCTTTAAAGACAACGGCTGCCATATTTTCTGTGATAGGGTTTCTGGAATACAATGGGAAGGTTTCCCCTTAGAAAAGTTACTGAACTGTGTTCAAGGCATTTTTTTTTTCTAATGGATAATGTGTCAAGTGATAAACGGGGCCATTAAAATAAGGGATTAGGAGGCTTGGAGAGACGTCTGA
Organism: Pseudophryne corroboree; assembly: GCF_028390025.1. NCBI lineage: Eukaryota > Metazoa > Chordata > Amphibia > Anura > Myobatrachidae > Pseudophryne > Pseudophryne corroboree. Next base: position 86,310,532 of record NC_086452.1, read on the forward strand.
GTGTCTTTTCCGATGTTCCAGAAACTATAGACCACTCTATAACAATAACCGTGTGAAAATAGTATGTGCGGATGGGCGATGCTATAGGAAACATAGGGTTATTTGAAACATCCCAAACATATGCTAATGGAAAAAAAAGGTGCAATTGTGGTTGGATGTCATTTAAATAGTTTCTAAATATCGTAGTAGAAGTTGAACAATACTGTCTTCCATTTTCACTACTCAGAACTTAAATGTTTCTCACCGCACGTTGCCATCTTTCTGGAAAAATCTGGCACATACATCATGTCACTTAGATTAAATAATAAACTAACCATAGTGTATAGTTCAACAGCAGGGATGGATTAAGAGCAACATGGGCCTGGGGATAAAAGTGTGGGCGTGGCCAGTGCCATGTAGGTGTGTACACCGCCTTCACTTGTAGCCATATTGTCGCCCTAATTATGTAAAAGTAGAAAAATTTCATAATTTTGTGAAGAAAAGAGAAATAACATTTTTGCATTTACTTTCTATGCCCATCCCTGTGGCTAGGTGGACAGCTGGTCATCATTGTGCTGTCATAGTGATGGGCCAAGAGTCAGGAACAGCAAGAGTCAACTAGATAAAAGCTCGCCGGTCTAATTGAGGATCAAAAGGGAGTGCTGCCGACCCTTTAATGCAGGGGTGGGGAACCTTTTTACTACCAAGGGCCATTTGGATATTTATAAAATCCTTCGGGGCCATACAAAAATTTGCAATTTAAAAAATTACCCTGCCCCCTAGTAGGTCTGCCCGCACGCCCCAAAAAAATGGGTGTGGCTAATTAAAATGGGACATGATACACATATGCCCCCAATAGTGCAGTGCCAGATCCACAAATGCCCCCACAGTGCCAGATCCACAATTGCCCCACAGTGCACCACCCTACTGTGCTGCTTACCGCTGCTGCTGCTGCTGCTGCTGCTGCTCCATCCGGCGGCGTGTCTCGGCTGGCAGGGGGTCAGGACAGGGAGGAGAGCGCGGCTATGTCGGGCGGCGGTGGCGGCGTGTAGGACTTCAAACCATCTGCCGGTTCGTGAGCCAATCAGAGCTCACGGACCGGCAGCGGCGGCTCTTGATTGGCTGCCGGTCCGCAAGCTTTGATTGGCTCACGAACCGTCAGCTGGTTTGAAGTCCTACACGCTGCTTCCGCCGCCCAACATAGCCCCGCTCGCCTCCCTGCGCTGACAGCGGAGACACGCTGCCGCCGGACTGAATGGCGGCGTGTATCACTGACACAAGCGGGTGGACCGGTGGGTGGGCCGGAGCAAACGGAGGTTCCCCACCCCTGCTTTAATGGAAGACCTACCCAATATAAAAGGCATACCCATGGGTCTCCCCACTGTGCCTGCCACAAACAGCCTGAAATATTAGGTCCCAGAGAGCACCTGTTTTATTGCTAGCCATTGAGATACCAATGGTAGTGGGCACTTAGGCCCAGGGCCCCTGAGTAGGCCCACTACACTCAGCAGTCACTTAGGTATGGGCGTAGTTAGGATTTGTGCTTAATGTGATTTATTTATGGGAGTTAGGCCTAAGTCTCTGAACACCAGAGAATATTTATAGGCTTGTAGAGCTGTGTTCACCAAAACCAACAATTCCAATCCACTGCCATAAACAAAAAGTTACAGGGGAGATGTATCAAAGTTATGAGCGAGATAAATGGAAAGAGATAAAATACCAACCAGTCAGCTCCTAACTGTCATTTTTCAAATTCCGCCTGTAAAATGAAAGTTAGAAGCTGATTGGCCAGTTATTTATTTAAATGTATATTAAAACAACGAAGAACTGTTGTAGTTACCACAGCATCACTCTTCTAGTAGCAATGGGTATTTCTTCACTAAATATGTCCTCTCCCAGGGGTAGATATATCAAACCTTGGAGAGAGATAAAGTATAAAGAGATAAATACCAACCTGAACCAAATAGTATCTAATTGCCATTTTACAGGCTGAGTTTGAAAAATGTCAGAGCTAACTGAGTGGTACTTTATCTCTCTCTCCATGCTTTGATAGATCTGCCCTCACTCATTTGAATATTGGCTATGATAACGTTAAGGCCAACATAAACGAAAGTTTAAAAATAGTAAAGCACAGGGAAAGATCACAGTAATGCTATAAATAGTATTTAGAGTTTAATAGGGAGGCACTTGATATGCTGACTGTCGGGATCCCGGCGCTCACCATACCGACGCCGGAATCCCGACAGCCAGCATACGACAACTATTCTCCCTCTTGGGGTGTCCAGGACACCCCTGGAGGGAGAATGAATAGCGTGATGCGCGTAGCGCGCCACCGTGCCTGCAAGAGGCTCTTTTGCGCTAACCCCACTGCCTGCATGCAGGTGGTCGGGATCCCAAGCGCCGGCATAACATACTGCACCCGTTTAATATAATAATTTTATTAACTCACCTTTTAAATCTCATAGGCCTAAAACACAAAAAATTGTAAATTTGCATAAATAAGGTTTTACTCCCCCAAGTGATGTTCCCACCAAGTTGAAGTTATGTGTCACACGCGAATCTGTAGTATGTACACTCTAGCACATAACAAATCATTATTGGTCCAAGAGATTTTAATCTTTAGTCCAAAGCAATAATTGTTTTTCCTCGGCTGTTCTTCAGTTGGGAAATGTGACTGGTTATTCATTGAGATCTTGGCAAACAGTATTGTGAATTTCAGCTGAATTTGATATTTCCCTGTTCTCAGATCTTTAAGGACAATATTAGATAATAAAATCATGGTCGGCTTTTGGTTTGTGAGATCTGTGCAGTGAAAACCTTTTATGAATTTTAAGATGTTCATTTATATTGGCCGTGGCTTAAAACGTGGGTAATGATATATACAGAGTGTGACTAGTTATATCTGCGTTTGTGTAAGCGCCAAGTTGCTGTCATGATTTAGTAACCTGTATAATGGCGACGTTTGGGGCACAGAAGCAAATAGTTATGCACTGTAAATGTAAATTGCTGCAAAGATAAGGGAAAGTATCAGAGGTTCTCCACGAGGGAGCTGATGTGTTCGGAATAAAGTAAGGAATAAGAATATTAAAGAGGAGAAACAGACAGATATTATGCAAGGGATGGGGCCCATGGTGGTCATTCCAAGTTGATCGCTCGCTAGCAGTTTTTAGCAGCCGTGCAAACGCTATGCCGCCGGCCACTGGGAGTGTATTTTAACTTCGCAGAAGTGCGAACAAAAGGATCGCAGAGCGGCTACAAAGTTTTTTTGTGCAGTTTCAGAGTAGCTTTAAACCTTCTCAGCGCTTGCGATCACTTCAGACTGTTCAGTTCCTGTTTTGACGTCACAAACACGCCCTGCGTTCGCCCAGCCACGCCTGCGTTTTTCCTGGCACGCCTGCGTTTTTTTCGAAACACTCCCTGAAAACGGTCAGTTGCCACCCAGAAATGCCCACTTCATGTCAATCACTCTGCGGCAACCAGTGCGACTGAAAAGCTTTGCTAGACCCTGTGTGAAACTACATTGTTCGTTGTAATAGTACGTTGCGCATGCTAGTATTACAGTATGTACAGAAATGAGGAATGCAGCCATATTTATGGTGATCATATATATATAGCACTAGCATCATGTTTACGATGATATCCAATGAAGCCAGTTGCATGGAATAGGTGCAGGTTATACAGTGTGGGACTCCATGGACCAAGGGGCCCGTATGCACCTCTCAACCTGCAACCATCGGATACATAGATACACCAATGTATTCTGTATAAACAGGGGATAGATAGATATAACTCACTTGTCAGATCACGTGTGGTGTAGTTTTGGGGACCACTCTGTAAGGATAAGGAAACCCTGATAGGATTCTGGAACAAGCCACATTATTGATAAAAGAAATGGAGAGGTTACGTAAGAAAAGTTACACAAGTTTTATTGCTTTGGGGTACAAAGGCTTTACAGATTGTGTAATGGTTTTATTACTACCTCACAGCACTGAGGTCATGGGTTCAATTCTCACCATGGCCCTAACTGTTTGGAGTTTGTTTATTCTTCCTGTGTTGAGTGGGTTTCCTCTGGGTACTCCAGTTTCCACCCAGACTCCAAAAATATACTGGTAGGTTAATTGGCTCATAACAAAAATTAACCCTAGTGTGTAAGTGTGTTTAGGGCAGACTAGATGGGCCAAGTGGTTCTTATCAAAATTCTAAAGGTGGCTCATACTTTATGTAACCTAGCTAATACATGTGAAAGAATACAAGGCTAAACTATTGTCTAATTTATGTTTTTTATACCAAAACTGTGTTGGTGATTAAGGAGGCATCCACTTTGACTAGAATAAAGATGGAAATTCCTCTGGGAGATCTGTTGGTCCTTGGAACAACAAATGGCCAAACATGTGGTGTCATGGCCACACCATATGGGGAATACCAGGGCCATCTTTATATGCAGTGTTGATGCTGAATGGGGAGTGATCATAGTGCATTGGGGGCGTGGCTGTGCCCAGAAGCCTAGACAGGCCTGATTCTAGGTACTTTGCCTGCTGCCCTCTCTTCTCTGTGTTCTTGGAAATACCACTAGCAAAAGAAATGGCTCTTCATTAAAAGGGTAGTCATGTTCATTAAAGATATTTTAAAATAGATTGGTTGCCTTTGTTATAATAAATAGTATCAACCACTATATTTAGAGAGCCATCTCACATCGTTTGGACATACACAATTAGGGCCTGATTTAATTCAACACAAGGTTACAGAATTTAGTATTGTGGTCAAGTTCATTAAAATACAACTGAATTGCTTCCTTTTACAACAGAATGAACTTGACCGACCAGTGTCTTCTTTCCACCTCTGTTATTCTGTATCATGGGACGGTGCCATACTTAGAAATTTCAGAGTTCTGGGTAGGACAGGCAGCACACCCTCCGAACCTTCCCACTAAGTATCCAGCAATCTCCATCACCACCCTCACTCACCAGCACTTCTTCTGACACTATTTCTCCTATCGTCTGCTGTTACCTCCCGTGTTGCATGCTTAGTGCTGGAAACCAGGTAGAGTCAGTGGCAGGGAGCCTCAGCACGGAACAGGGCTGGTGCAGCAGGTAATGTGCACCCACAGCTTTACATCCCATGCTGTGAAACTGAACGCACCAGCCTCCGGGTGCACCTGTGGGGAAGACAATACATGGATAAAGTTACGATAATAGCTAGATCAGTAGAGTAAGGAAGATAGGAACACGATGCATTGACACAACTCTCCCAGGCAGTGTATTAGAAAATCTCATGGGAACATAGGTGAAATACTGGGATGAGCTCTTTTTTTACTCTTTTTTTTATTGCAAAATCAGTGCCTTTCAGCCTCCGATGGGCCCTAGGTGTGATTCTAAGTTGCATAATGAATGATCAAGTCCAAGGAAGACAAATCTGTGACTCTAGTATCACATCACTCATTATTCAACATAAAAATATTTGAAACAGATATAACTGTTTTATAACATGTTTAGAAATCAGTGGAGTTGGTCTTAACTTTTGAAAGAGGAGTGTGCACTGACTCCAGTCTTCCTGTTCCACAGGGAGGCTTCATGTAACCCAAATGGCCGCTGAAATCTCTGCTGAGTATGTGCAGGCGCCTTCTTAAGATTGCGTTAGAGCATCACAGTGGAAGATACATGGCTCCAGATCAGAGCCGGCCCTAACCAATATGATGCCCTAGGCAAGGTTTTGGCTGGTGCCCCCTAGCACCACCGCTGGTTCTGCCTCTGACCTTGCACCTCTTTCCCAGCACCATCACCCCTCATCCATAGCAGTCCTTGTACCCCCTATATTTTAAATAGGAACAGTTCGCACATTTGACGCACAGCCCAAAAAGGGGCATCTTCTTGCTGGGAAGGGGCATGGCCACACAATAGTAACTCCAATTCCAATTACGCCACACAGTACTGCAACTTTATTCACGTTTTATCTTGCGATAGTGTCCATAATTCATATTACGTTACTCCTCACAGTAGAGCCCCTTATTCACATTACATCACACTGACTTGCTCCTTATTCACATTACACCACACCTCATTGCTCTTTATTCACATTAGATGACACAGTAGTGCCCTTTCTATATGCAACGCCACATAGTAGAGCACCTTATACACATAATGCCACACATTAGTAATGCATTTATACACAATTCCACACAGTAATGCCCCTTACACATATGAGACACATTAATGTCCTTATAAACATAGTGCACCTTGCACATTATGACAACCTTTATTAATGCCCTTTTACACATAATGTACCTTACACATATGCCGCACATTATTAATGCCCTTATACACATAATGACACACACAGTGCCGCCTACACATTTGCTGCACATTATTAGTGCCCCTATACACATAATGACACACATACAGTAGTACCCTGTTACACATATGCCGCACATTATTAATGCTCTTATACACATAATGACACACATAGTGGCCCTTTACACATATGTTGCACATTATTAATGCATTTTTACATGACACACATAATGCTCCTTACACATATTCTGAACACTACTGCACAACCAACCCACTCACATGCACACAGCACTCACACTGCCACTAACACTGTGACCTCTGCCTCTGCTTGGATACAGATGTGTCCTCACAAATCTTGCATCAATGATAATGTCGGGCACCTTTTTTTAATGAAAATGCATCTTATTTGCATTGCTATGTGGCTAGGATGCACAAGCAGCATCTGCTGATTAAACTGATATGCAGCATGCCAATATACTGTGTGAGACTGTGGCTGTATCTGCATATGAAATGCTACATACAGAATATAGGCATGCCGCATATCATTTTTATCAGCAGAAGCTGATGATGCCCCTAGGCATATCAAATGCCCTAGGCAATTGCCTAGTTTGCTTATGCCTATGGCCGGCTCTGCTCCAGATTGACCTGCGATTATCTGCAATTCACAATGATTCCAGTGATCCTGCACCACTACTTAGTGCCTACAGACCCTCACTGGCTGGTGAGCTGTATGACACACCCACTCCACTCAAGCTCAGCTCTATCGCCAGTGTATATGTAACAGTGAGTACGGCTGTTCCTGCTATCTAGCAATAAAACAACACCACTGGTTAAGTAACTGGGCTGTTCATTGTTTGAGTCGGGATGTAGTTAATATCCCGATGGTCTGGATCCCGGCGTTCGGGATACCGACGCCAAAATCCTGACAGCCGAAATGCCAACAGCACTCGTCACGGCCATTCCTACTCGTGGGTGTCCACGACATCCATAGAGTGGGAAAATATCATGTGGTGAGCACAGCGAGCTGCCAAGACCGCAGCGAGCCTGCATGGGGACTTATAGTGCCCGCCCCTGTGCTGCCATTCTGTCGGGCGGGATGCCGTTGTCGGGATATTGACAACCAGAATCCCGTCCGCCAGGTTTCCATACCCAATCCTTTGAGTCAGACGCTGGTGTGTGCCTATATAACTCTGCAATATCAACACATGCACACACATTATTACAAACAGTAACCTGTAATATGACCTGTATTCCAACTCCCCTTTTAAATTGTAGATTACAACTACTATAGCACCCTCATGCATTTACTGTCTATCCATATACAGACCTAAGAGTGCTAAGAAATATGGGCTTAATTCAGTAAAGATTGCAAATTCTGCTAATTAGCAGAATTTGCAATCCCTTAGAGTGCATGCTAGGGGCTGCCCATCGCTGGGCAAGGCTGCCCATCATTCTGACCGGAGCCTCCCCCTCTTCAACAAGCAGAAATTGAGAATGCATCGCAATTTCTGCTTGTTAGCAGAAACTTAGGAAGCATCCTGTCGGCGCAGCTTAGCTCACGCCCCCGTTTAGCCGCCTCCACCACCTGTTTGCGCCACACCGCCCCCGCAACTCTCCGTCTCCTCCGCTTACTGCGATCCAACCTGAATTAGGCCCTGTATTTGCTACTTCGAAGTTACTTTCTAGAGGTTAGAACTTTTCTGTGTGCTCAGGTTCCCAATATGCTCCATAAGACTGACTATTCATTGGGATTACAGGAAGTTAGTGGCCTTTTGCCAAATAAATATATCAGTTTGTGCTTGGCAAGGATCCTGCCAATTACCTCTATGAGATATTTGTGCAGGCATTTACAAACAAAACACTGCCTTAATCAAGTCGTTTTATTTTTTGGAACTTTGCAACAACACAAGATGTAAAAACTACAGAGAAATATCATTTTCAAATAATCTTGTTTAATTACCGTTTCAACTGTAGTTTCCATCAATTAGGACTCCTTGGGTTTTTTGTTGTGAAATTTGTCAAACTTATTGAAGGAAGCTGTTTAATAAATCTTCTGTTTTTCTTTAATGCTGTCCTTGGAAAACTCCCAATGCGGGTTTAAGGTCCAAAGACACCACAGAATTAAGTATTCATTTTACATGGGCAGAAAATAAACATTTTACAGGTGTAATTACTGCCAGGCCTTAATGACACAAATAGTTTGAATTAAACATGAGAGAAATAATTTCCAAATCCATTTGTATTAAGAAACTTTTCATGCTTGGAAAAACTTGGAGAACTGCATTTACAAGCTACATTTCAAAATGATTATTTTTAAAATGTTATTAATATAGTATACATTATTATTTGCAGAATAAAAAAACAAACTGTTCTGTTGCATGAGACACCTTTATAATGAGATTAATAAAAAATACAGATGGACCCAATCCATGGTGAGTCATTTATATCTATATATTTTACAGAATGTTTATAGGAGACAAATTAAAATGTTATTCTTTCAGAGCTCAGACAGACGCTGCTGCAGTTCCACCTGGAACGTCTAAGGGATGTTCCGGCATGCTTCGGTAGTGCCACCTGAAGCATCTTAAGGAGTACTCTAATTCCTACTGCCTCCCCTTGGTGTGGCATCATAAAATCATGTGTTTGGGAGCAGGGCCAGCACAGGGCGCCATAGAGCCCTACTCTGCCTCTGACCAGTGGGCGCCATGTAATCCAATGTTGACTTTGTCGAAATTTTAGATGATTCCTGATGGTTATTTAGACTATAATGTATTCATTATTTGGGTAATAATGTATGCTGGTCATTTGGGTGGCATTGTCTGCAAGTCATTTGGACTTTATCATTTGCCAGCTATGCGGGTTGTATAATCTGTTTTTTTTTGGAGCTGTCTAATCTACAGGCCTATACACAGGAAATGGGTCTAGACTGCATACCCTAATGGTTGTAATGAGAGGTGCTATCGGCTGAGATTTTATGGTACTACAGCAGTGGCGTAACTACTGCCCCCGCAGCCCTCGCGGTGGCTTGGGGGCGAGGGGCTGCGGGGGCGCCGCCACTGATTTAGAGCAGATTGACATGCGGACGAGCGTCCGCATGTCAATCTGTTGTCACTAGCCCCCCGCTGCGAAGTAGGAACACAGAGGGCACAGCGCGCGCCTCTCCCGTGTCCCTCTCAGTCTCCGGCGTGTCGGGGGGCGTGGTCTAGGAAAAGGGGGCGTGGCTTCACGGGAGGACCCGCGATCGCTGGCCACGCCCCCGTTTTCGTCACTGAGGGGGCATGCCCAGCGCTCTGTGAGCTGCTGGCATGCCCTCTCTCCCACTGTCTGCGCTGAATAGACGCTGTGCGCATGCGCACAGCGTCTATTCACTACTGCTCTGCTATGCAGTGAGTGTAGGAGCCTTCCAACTGCCCCCCCCCCATCGAGTGCATATATGGCACTGGGGGGGCACTGAGGGGGCATATATGGCGCTGGGGGGGCACTGAGGGGGCATATATGGCACTGAGGGGGCATATATGGCACTGGGGAGGCACTGAGGGGCATATATGGCACTGGGGGGGCACTGAGGGGGCATTTATGGCACTGGGGGGCACTGAGGGGGCATATATGGCACTGCGGGGGGCACCGAGGGGGCATATATGGCACTGAGGGGGCATATATGGCACTGGGGGGGCACTGAGGGGGCATATATGGCACTGAGGGGGCATATATGGCACTGCGGGGGGCACCGAGGGGGCATATATGGCACTGAGGGGGCATATATGGCACTGAGGGGGCATATATGGCACTGGGGGGGCACTGAGGGGGCATATATGGCTCTGGGGGGGCACTGAGGGGGCATATATGGCACTGTATGTGTACCTGGCACATGGGGGGGGGCTATATTTGGCACTGGGGGCACGTGAGCACCTGGCATTGTGGGGGAATATCTGGCACTGGGGGCATATGTGGCACTGGGGGGAGAGGCTATATTTGGCACTGGGGGCATGTGAGCACCTGGCACCGTGGGGGAATATCTGGCACTGAGGACATATGTGGCACTGGGAGCACAGCCCTAGCAACAAGCACTACCCCCTAGCAACGAGCATGACACCCAGTGCATGAAACCCCTGGCAACGAGCATGACACCGAGTGCATGAAACACCTGGCAACGAGCATGACACCCTGAGCATGAAAACCCCTGGCACCGTGCATGGAACCAAGAGCATGAAACCCCTGGCAACGAGCAGGTAATTTAAAAGTAATTAGAAGCCTTACTGTAGGACTTAATGTGTAATGGGCATTACGGTGTGTGGCATAATGTATCACGGACATTGCAGTGTGTGTCAGAATGTGTCACAGGCATTACGGTGTGTGACAAACTATATCATGGGCATTGTGGTATGTGGTATAATGTCTCAGGGGCATTGCAGTGTGGCATAGGGTATAACGGGCATTGCGGTATGTGTCACAGGCATTATGGTGTATGGTATATTATATCACGGGCATTGTAGTATGTGGTATAATGTCTCAGGGTCATTGCAGTGTGTGGCATAATGTATAACGGGTATTGCGGTGTGTGGCATAATGTGTCAGGCATTACGGTGTCTGTATACTATATCACGGGCATTGTGGTATGTGGTATAATGTCTCAGGGTCATTGCAGTGTGGCATAATGTATAACGGGCATTGCGGTATGTGTCAGGCATTACTGTGTGTTGTATACTATATCACGGGCATTGTGGTATAATGTCTCAGGGTCATTGCAGTGTGTGGCATAATGTATCACGGACATTGCGGTGTGTGCCATAGAATTTTTTGGCTTGGGGGAGAAAAATTTCTAGTTACGCCACTGTACTACAGGACTACCTATTTTATGGTACTACTACGGTTCTCTCACCGGTGGGCAAGCCCATATCATTGGCCAATTATATGCTAACAACCTCTTATTATATATTATATATTGTAATTTACAGTAATGATTGCATAGTGCATCTGAACCCATTCCTTCTCCTGTAATCTACAGGCCTGTAACTTGTGACATGTTAGCGATGCTGCCACCCAGGACACAAGGCTGGAGAGGGTGGCACTGACAATGCCCTGGTGGCACCTGTATTTGACTTGCAGGGTGCCTTGTATGGCAATCTGCAGTCTGAAGAGCAGCCTGAGAGCCACCTGACACGGCCACACTGAGCTTCCTGGTCCCAGACTCTATTAAGTAATGTCATGATGTCACATGCGCAGACAGGCGAGAGGCGAGAGGGCAGGCCAGGTAGCATTAGTGTAGGACTATGGCATTGCTAATCTATTTATTAAGGGTGTATGATATGAGTTTTATGAGGTTGTATAATGTGTCACTGTGTTCAGTATCAGACAACATTCCTGCACAAGCAATCTCTTTTATCAGTCATTAATTACAATTATCTCTCAGTGGGTGTGGTATGTTTTTGTCGACATTCATTATGTCAACACTGATGAAATTATTAGAATGCTAACAAAATGTCCCTGGTAGTCCAGTGTACTCATGATAGGTAGTGATGTCAGAATGACTGCCACTGGAATCTTCATGGCTTCCGGCAGTTAATTATGACTAACCATAACCTTAAACCACCCCTAGTGCCCAACCCTAACCTCCTCTCCCGTAGCCTAACCCTACGTTTCCCCTAAAGTCTAACCATCTCTAGTGCCTAATTATAACCATCCCCTTCAACACCCTAACCCTACCCTAACCATCCTTTCCCATAACCTAAGCCCTAACCCTCCCTCTAGCGTGTAATCTTAACCATACCCTCCAACAGCCTGATCCTAACTCTCCTGCTAGCACCTAACCATAACCCTCCCCTCCCGTAACCTAACCCTAACCCTCCCACAAGTGCCTAACCCTAAACTCTCCCCATAGTGCCTAACGATCTCTCTATAGCCTAACCATAACAACACCCCCCTCAACCTAACCTTCCCCATAGTGCCTAACATAACCTTCCCTTCCCGTATCCTAACCCTAATCCTAGTCCCTAACCCTCCCCTCCCATAGCCTAACCCTCCCGCTAGTGTGTAACCCTAACCCTCCCTTTAGTGCCTAACCATTACCCTCCTGTAGCCTAACATTAACCCTCCCCTCCCCTAGTCTAACCCTCCCACTAGTGCCTAACCCTAAACTCTCCCCATAGTGCCTAACGATCTCTCTATAGCCTAACCATAACAACACCCCCCTCAACCTAACCTTCCCCATAGTGCCTAACATAACCTTCCCGTACCCTAACCCTAATCCTCCCCCTAGTCCCACCCTAACCCTCCCCTCCCATTGCCTAACCCTCCCGCTAGTGTGTAACCCTAACCCTCCCTTTAGTGCCTAACCATAACCCTACTGTAGCCTAACATTAACCCTCCCCTCCCCTAGTCTAACCCTCACCCTAGTGCCTAACCCTAGCACTCCCTCTAGTGCCTACCCATAACCATCCCCTCACAACCTAACCCTAACCCGCCCCCTAGCACCTAACCATAACCCTCCCATAGCCTAACCCCCGCCAGTACCTAACCATATCCCTCCTTCTAGTGCATAACCATAACCCTCTCCTCCCGTAACCTAACCCTAACCCTCTGTATAGCACCTAACTATAACCCTCTCCTCCCATAGCCTAACCCTAATTCTCCCTCCAGTGCATAACCATAACCCTTTCCTCCCGTCACCTAACCCTAACCCTCCATATAGAACCTAACTATAACCCTCCCCTCTCACAACCTAACCCTTTCCCTAGCACCTAACCATAACCCTCCCCTCCCATAGCCTAACCCCCCAGTACCTAGCCATAACCCTCCTTCTAGTACATAACCATAACCCTGTCCTCCCATAACCTAACCCTAACCATCCGTATTGCACCTAACTATAACCCTCTCCTCCGGTAACCTAACCCTAATTCTCCCTCTAGTGCCAGAGACGGCACCAGAAATCTTGGGGCCCGGTACAAAGATATACTTGGGGCCCTAACAACACTCCTTGACCCCACCCACCCCCCTTTAAAGCAGTGGGTGGTATTGAAAAAATTGTTTATATATATATATACACTATATATACGGTACATATACATAGATACACATATATACATACAGTACATATGCAGACATACATATATATATGTATATATATATATATATATATATATATATATAATATACAAAACAGCCGGCACTCGGTTATTTAGATAACTAGCTCTGGTGCTCCATCCAGTAACAATAATGCAGTATATCAAAAGAACAGATGGCACTCAGAGACTTAAAGATACCAAGAAGAGCTTGATGTATTATGGATCGACGTTTCGGGGTGCAACCCCCTTTCTCAGGATCACATCACAGCAAAAGACATAACAAGAATGTGCAAAACTTACCCCACTAAATACCTCACCACGATATGTGCTTGTGCAGCTCCCGACAGCGTCCACGTCCCCGGGCACATCCGCAGCGCTCAACCCCACTTCCGGTCTATGTGTTCCACCCATTGGCGGAAGTCAGCCCTGCGTTACACCCGCTCCCATGGCAATGCCACTGTATACGGGCGGCGCATCGCTTCCCTCTCACTCATGGTGATGGCTCCGGTTGGCGTGAGCCTCTGGGGGCTTCCTCAGGGATCGTGGGTGTAGCAGCGGGGGCTCCATGGTCCTAACTTAAACAACAACCAATAAAAGCAATTTAAAAGCAAAGTGTCAGAATTATTACTAAATCTAACAATGCCTACACCAACATTGATACCATATGACAGAAAGCATATATTATAAACATATACCTAAATACTACTGACAGCTATTCGTTCAGATAGTAATCAACTTACAAAAAATCTCATTGCATAACACTACAAACTAAACATAATCAATGATAAGCAATTAAAGATTAAATCAGGGAGTTCCAATTGATCTTTTCATTCAGGCCATGTGGGTGTACAGTATTCATTCTAAATATCCAGCTGGTTTCCAAATTCAGCAATTTCCTGGACCTATCGCCACATCTGATTGATTCCTTCACATGGTCGATAATGAAGTACCTTAAAGATGACAAACAGTGGCCTTGTTGTTTGAAATGTCTCGCCACCGGTTGTTCGATTTCCTTTCCCGAGAGAGCGGCCTTGATGGCGGATCTTTGTAATGCCATCCGCTCACGAAACTTTCTAATGGTTTGACCCACATAATATAAGCCACATGGGCACACTATAATGTACACGACATGTGTTGTGGTGCAGGTCAACACATGTCTGATGCTGTATGTACGCTCATTCTGGGGATGCTTGAAGGTTTTAGTGCTAATCATAAATTTGCAGGTTTCACACTGGGCGCACTTGTAACAGCCCGGGGCTTTAAAGTAAACATTAGGGGCTTTAGGTGTATTCCTCCCTGTAATGTCCGTATGGACCAAAAAGTCTCGTAGATTACGTCCACATCTAAAAGCCACCACAGGTCTAATTTCTCTCAAGGAAGGCAGATTCTTATCGGACTTGACAATAGGCCACAGTGCTTGAGAGGCACGTCTGATGATAGCGCTAGCAGTAGTGAAGTCACTACCCCATGGCAAAATTTTCTTACTGTCCTTGGCCTTAGAACACAATAATTGCTCACTTTGTAATCCCAGCACTTTCTGCTTAGATAGTAACAACTCCTTCTTGTCATAGCCCCTTTCCTGAAATTTATTAATCAAAGCATCAAGTTGCTGCGGCACAGCCCTAGGGTCGCTTGTTATTCTTGCCACTCTCACCATCTGGGAGAATGGTAGTCCCTTTTTCAAGGCCACCGGGTGATGGCTAGATGTGGCCAAAATGGTGTTTCAGTCTCTAGGTTTATAGTAGATCTCTGTGGACAAAATGCCTTCATTAACTCAAACCATCACATCAAGAAATTGAGCAGATTCACCACTATATGTATATGTGAATCTGATTGTGTTAAGTGCATTAATAGATGTCATCAGTTCTTCAAATCGATGCGCATCACCAGACCATAGTACAAACACGTCATCTATGTAGCGTGTGTACAGTAATATATGTTGCGAGATGTTGACATCTGCAAAGAACATTTTCTCCTCTTGGGCAAACACATACATATATATATGCATATGACGGTGCGACTGAAGATCCCATGGCGCAGCCCTGTTTTTGGCGGTAGAACTTCCCATCATATAAGGAAAAATTCCGGTGTAGAGTCAGGGATAACAGTTGATGGAAAAGAGCTTGATCAAACACTGCAGTAGATAGGTGTTCACTCTGGAAAAGCTCCATCGCATTGAGCCCCTCATCATGAGG
Source organism: Pseudophryne corroboree (assembly GCF_028390025.1). Lineage (NCBI taxonomy): Eukaryota > Metazoa > Chordata > Amphibia > Anura > Myobatrachidae > Pseudophryne > Pseudophryne corroboree. The sequence continues at coordinate 86,326,054 of NC_086452.1, forward strand.
TATGGACGTGTAAAGGCTACATACATCCAAACACAGTAACGTATTAACCGGCAACTCCTTGAATTTTGTTAATAGATTTAGAAAACTTGTAGTTTCCTTGAGAAATTATTTTTTACGCGGAAGCAGCGGTTGGAGGATATGATCAAGAAAGCGTGCTACAGGCTGCTATACTGAATCCCTCGCCAAGACGATGGGTCTACCCGGCGGCTGCACAGGATTCTTGTGGAGTATTGGGAGTGTGTAAAGGATGGGCACCACTGGAAATTGCTTGTATAAAATGGAGAATAGTTTTAATGATATTTTTCCTTCTTGTTTAGCTAATTACAGGATATCATACAATTCCTTTTGGTTCTGGATAGTAGGATCACCTCGTAGTTTTGCATAGACACCAGGTTCCGACAATTGTCGTTCAATCTCTTTACGGTATTCTGTGATGTTCATCACGACTATTGCTCCACCCTTGTACGCAGGCCTGATTATGATGTCTTGATATGCTTCCAAATCCTTGAGAGCTTTATATTCCAATTTGGATAAATTGTGACGTATTCTGACTGTAGCACTCGTATACTTAGTAACGGCTTCATCCATAAGCCTAACAAACGTCTTGATTGACGGGTTCTTGGAGACGGGTTGGTGTTTTTATTGGTTGTTGTTTAGGTTAGCACCATGGAGCCCCCACTGTTACACCCACGATCCCTGAGGAAGCCACCAGATGCTCACGCCATCCGGAGCTGTCACCATGAGTGAGAGGGAAGCACTGCACCGCCCGTATACAGTGGCGTTGCCATGGGAGCAGGTGGAACGTTGTATGTATGTGTTTGGATGTATGTAGCCTTTACACGTCCATACCTCACGATGAGGGGCTCAATGCGATGGAGCATTGGAGCCCCCGCTGAGGGCCCAACGTCCACAGGTGAGGGTTGTGCTTAGAGCCCAACACCGTGCAGGACATTTGGCATTTGCCAGAGAACACCAAGATTGGCAAATTTGCCACTAGCATCCTGTGCTCTTCACAGATGAAAGCAGGTTCTCACTGAGCACATGTGACAGAGTCTGGAGACGCCAAGGAGAATGTTCTGCAGTCTGCAACATCCTCCAGAATGACCAGTTTGGCAGTGGGTCAGTAATGGTGTGGGGTGGCATTTCTTTGGGGGGGCCACACAGCCCTCCATGTGCTCGCCAGAGGTAGCCTGACTGCCATTAGGTACCAAGATGAGATCCTCTGACCCCTTGTGAGACCATATGCTGGTGCGGTTGGCCCTGGGTTCCTCCTAATGCAAGACAATGCTAGATCTCATGTGGCTGGAGTGTGTCAGCAGTTCCTGCAAGACGAAGGCATTTATGCTATGGACAGGCCCACCTGTTCCCCAGACCTGAATCCAATTGAGCACATCTGAGACATCATGTCTTGCTCCATCCACCTACGCCACGTTGCACCACAGACTGTCCAGGAGTTGGCGGATGCTTTAGTCCAAGTCTGGGAGGAGATCCCTCAGGAGACCATCCGCCACCTCATCAGGAGCATGCCCAAGCGTTGTAGGGAGGTCATACATTTTTTTGAGCAGAGTGTATATATACATATATATATATATATATATATATATAATATATACATATACTATAAATATATCGGCACAGCATGTTATGATGACAATACAGAGAGGCCCACTGACTAGACCAAGTTACAATGTAACCGGGGTGGGGGTGGGGAGAAGTTGGCGCAGCCTGTCAATTGTGTTTTTTAATTTGCAGGCAGCTGGAGCATAAGTTAAAAAGCATTTCTAGGTGCTGCTTCCCAGTTTTTGTTCCCTGATCATTGGGCCCCCCTGAACCTAAGGATCCCTTACAGTAGTCCCCTTCAAATCCCCTAACGCCGGGCCTGCATACTACACATACCTATTTATGTCATATCATTGAGAAATAGTAACAAAAGACAATACAATACAGTACTTCTAATTCCACATTTCCATTGTTCCCAAAAATTCTCCCCCTCTCCCCTCTTACACACACCTGCTCTAAGCTACTGCCTAACCAGTCATTTCCATTTTCATCCCAATAACCGGCTACAGCACACCAAGATAAAATTATATCACTGAAGCCTGTATGTACTCTCTGAATGTGCAAAATACATTTCAACCAGGGGCGTCGGAATGGGGGGGGGGCAAGGGGGCAGCTCGCTCCCTCCAAACATGAGGGAGGCGCCATCCACCCGGATCAATCCCCTGCCTTCGCAGCTGCCTAGATCGCCGGCCTGATGAGGGTGCACTGCACTCAGTGACAGTGACTGTCACCGTCACGCGCGCAGTGCTGATCTAGGCAATTGGCTATGCCAGTGGTGGTCCGTGGGTCACCCGACGGTCGGCACCGCCGCCGGCTCTGCTCTTGCTCATCTGAGCTGAGCCGCTAGCGGTAGCGCCGGAGCGGGTGCAGGTAGAACTGCCGGTGGGACAGTGTGGGTACGGACTGCACTCTGTTGGGCTGGCTTCGACGAAGGGAGCTTAGATCGGCATTCACCAGCAGTTAGAGTCTCCTCGCCCCTCATAGCTGTAAGCAGCAATAACACCCCTCCCCTCCTCATGTCCCGCCCCCTCAACATCCAGCATGCCTATATCAAGTCCCACCCACGGCTTCCCCAAAGCTGCTGAGCGGCATCTTACAGAGGCATATCTAGGGTAGGGCGAGTGGGGCACGTGCCCTGGGTGCCTTGGCAGGCCCAGGAGAGGAGGGCGCCGCCGGCGGCCAGGGCATCATGCCCCACTCGCCCCCGTCACGCCGAAAGCCGAAATGTGAGGGGAGGAGAGCGCACCGTCTCTCCCTCCCCTCACCGCCGCTGAAAGCCCTAGCAGCGCTGCTGTGTCCGGCCTCCGGCGGCGTTAGCCAACCAGAGCTTGCGGACCGGCTCCTGATTGGCTGCCGGTCCACGAGCTCTGATTGGCTAGCGAACCGGCGCCACACAGCCGCCGGAGACCTGTCCTGGAGCGGTGAGGGGAAGGAGAGGCGCTCTCCTCCCCTCACATAGAACAAGCGTCGCCGCCGCGCCGGTGACTCGGTAAGTGACCGGGGGGAGGGGGGGGGGGGGAGAGCACAGTGGGGCGTGTAACTGGCACAGTGGGACATGTAACTGCCACAGTGGGTCATGTAACTGGCACAGTGGGGCATGTTTCAGGCACAGTGTGGGGCATGTATCTGTCACAGTGAGGTATGTAACTGGCACAGTGGGGCATTGTATCTGGCACTGTGGGACAATGTAACTGGCACTGTGGGGCATGTATCTGGCACTGTGGGGCATTGTATCTGGAACTGTGGGGCAGTGTAACTGGCACTGTGGGGCATGTATCCGGCACTGTGGGGCAATGTAACTGGCACTGTGGGGCATTGTATCTGGCACTGTGGGGCAATGTAACTGGCACTGTGGGGCATTGTATCTGGCACTGTGGGACAATGTAACTGGCACAGTGGGGCATGTATCTGGCACTGTGGGGCATTGTATCTGGC